>NW_019396904.1:0-146345 GCF_000591075.1 Eurytemora carolleeae | reverse complement strand
CTTAATCATACCCCCATCCCCTCAACAATGGTCACGTTCCGTAGACCTGAGCCTTCTGTTAATCAATCAATCAATAGATAATTAAATACATTTCATGTTTACCTTTCATTATATTTTTCCATCTACCCGCCTTCAAACAATTTATCAATTAATTCATCTAATTTGGTTCTCTTCGATTTTAACAAGATATAATTTAGTCTCTTTCTGTTCTTATTCTTTCTTTCTCTAGTTTAATTCTCTTTAATTTTAACAAGATATAATTCCGTCTCTTTATGTTCTTATTCTTTCTTTCTCTAATTTAGTTCTCTTTGATTTTAACAAGATATAATCCCGTCTCTTTCTGTTCTTATTTTTACATTCTCTAGTTTAATTCTCTTTGATTTTAACAAGATATAATTCTGTCTCTTTCTGTTCTTATTCTTTCTTTCTCTAGTTTAGTTCTCTTCGATTTTAACAAGATATAATCCCGTCTCTTTCTGTTCTTATTCTTTCTTTCTCTAGTTTAGTTCTCTTTGAGTGTACGTAGAGTGTAGAGTGTAGAGTGTAGAGTGTAGAGTGTAGAGTGTAGAGTGTAAAGTGTAGAGTGTGTGTTCACTGATAAATTGTAGAGTATATAGAGTTTGATATTTTGTATCGAATCCTGAACCCATGTTCTTTCTTTCTCTAGTTTAGTTCTCTTCGATTTTAACAAGATATAATCCCGTCTCTTTCTGTTCTTATTCTTTCTTTCTCTAGTTTAGTTCTCTTTGATTTAATTCCGTCTCTTTCTGTTCTTATTCTTTCTTTCTCTAGTTTAGTTCTCTTTGATTTTAACAAGATATAATACCAATTTTCTGTGTTCTTTATTTTGTTTTCCTTCATTTTGTGTTGCTCAATTTATTTCATGTAATTATTCTATCTTTGTCTCTTTCTTTCTTTTTTAATCTTTCCTTTTTTCCTTGTTCTCTTCCTTCATTTCTTTATGTTGTTCTTATTCTCATTGTCATCTTTTTCTCTGTTTTATTTTCTTAGTCTTGCTCTTTTTCTATCTTTTTTATTTCGTTCTCTCTAATCCTCCAATTTTCTCTCTTACCTCGTTCTTTTTTCTTGTTCTCTCACTTCCTTTCGTTATTTTCTTTTCTTTGCCATTGCTCTTAATCTCTCTTTCTCTCTTTTACTTTAAATTCTATATCTCTCAAATTCTCTATTTCCATTTAATTCCACATATCGATAGATTAACTGTTTTTATCTATCGAATGTGATGTACGTGGAAGCACTTTATTCTATATCTACGTTTACGAAATAGATATTATGGGAATTCTAAATTTATATATATATATATATATATATATATTTATTCAATTTTATGAAAAAATATTATTATTGAATGCGCATAATCTAAGCGTATGAGTTAAAATTGTATTTATAAGTACAAAAGGTTCCTTAATAAGACCATTTTTAGTTCTTGTTAGTTTAGAGTGGGTCGAAGTTCAAATTTTTAATCATGTATAGTTTGCCTTAGATTCAAGATAAGATAAACTTTTAAATTGTAATTATTTTGGTATGGTAAACCAAAGGGACACGGCATGGCAATACTTCAAAGTCGGCCCGGCCTTACCAACCATATAGCTGACGTGAGATGAGGCTCCCCTGTACGTCTGAGGTATTTCTGATGATAAGAATTATATATTAATCTATATGATTAAGGTTTATTATCTAATGATATTATTTGTTCTACAATCATATCACACTTTTTTGCCTACCTCTCCTCTCTTAGTTCCCATCTGAGGAATCTTGAGAAACCAGCAGAGCTGCAAATTAAGAAATGAACATTGCAGCCGTATATTAAACCTTACAAACCACCTCAAACACACACTAACTAAAAAGAAAAGAAAAAAATTACATTTTTTTTTTATTATGGAATAAAGTAGAATTAATGCGTTAACTTATAATCGTAATAAAAAAGTACAATTTACTTTGAAAAAAAGAAACAGTTGAGAAGAAAAAATACTAATTTTGAGTCAGTATGTACGGAGTGAAGAGAAATAATTAGAATGCGTTAATTTTCAATAAAAAAGTAAAACTTACTTTAAAAAAAATTTGAGCAGGATAAAACGTAAAGATTTTACGGAAAGAAAAGAAATAATTACTGATGTTTTTTGGATTTAAGTCAGGATGGAGTGTAATAGAAATATTTAGAATGCGATAATTTCAATAAAAAAGTAGAATTTACATTGAAAAAGCAAGATTTCAGAAGAATTCAATAGAAATATTTTTCATTACAGAATTAAAGAGAAGAAAAAATTACAAATTTTTCTTTAGATTGGAGTCAGTACGGAGTGTAATATAAATAATTGGAACGCGATTATTGTAATGAAAAGTATAATTTACTTTTTAAAAAAGCAAATGCAAAGTTTCTATATTTATAAAGATTATTTTACCAATATCAATAATAATTATTACAAAAGAGGGAATGTAAAAATTTACCAATTTTAAATGCAAAAATTAATGATTAGAAAATGGAAAGCACAAAAAAAATGTAAAAATGAATTTATTTTATGAAAATAATAAAGGCAAAAATAAATAAGTTTTAGGGGAAAAAAAATAAAAATAAAGCAAAACTTAAAACATCACATGAAGATGTTTCATAATAAATAAAAAAGCAGTTATAAAGAAAAGAATGAAGAATGATAATGTTTCAGGAAAAATGAAAATGTAAAAACATGAAATAAAAGCCTGACATGAAACCTGATGTTTATTCTAGAAAGATAAATAAACTCTAGAATATTTCCATAACCAAGATTTATAAATGTTAAATCCGTTTCAATCATTTTTGATTTACATCTAACTGATGCAGGGTTATCCACAAAGGATGAGACTTCAGAGACAAACAGAAACCCTATTTCAATCTTCAGATTAAGTTCTATTGTTTTATTAAACTAGTTTTAGCTCTTTATAAATATCTCATCCTTAACAGTTAAAGGGAGGGACTGCGTTTTTAAAAGAGAGTTAATGACGATTAAGGTTGGTTAAATTGAAGTCAAGGGATTAGGAAGACGATATTAATGCAATCAGAGATGCGAACTTTTGAATGGGATATCCTTAATCCTGATCGGATAATTAATCTGGAGATTAAAAATGAGTGGAGAACAAAGCCATATTTAATCTGCAGATTAAGAAAAAGAGTGGATTAAGCCTTAATCCCGATATCCACCATTCTAAAGTTTTCAGCTCTTATGTAATTTTGATGTTAATATAAAGCAAATTGCTTTACTGGTACCATAGAAATCAACCTATTAAGTGAAATGGGTCTATATGTAAACTAAAAATTGCTTTGTGTCGTTATTATTTGAATATTTAAAATCATAACTTAAGTCTAACAGTCGTCTTCCTAACTTCACAATCGTATGGGTCTCATTGTATGATCATAATTAGTTGCGGACACTCTTCTTGAAACCCGGAACCCTTCTTCTAACGTTTTCTTTTACTTTTAGAGGATTTTTTTAAAATTCATCTCTGGTTTTCAAATCTTTCCGAAACCCTCAAAATTATTTTGAAAGAGTGCTGGGTTTATTTCAGTTTTTAGGTGAAACATCGCATACAGTCCCTTTATTTCTGTGTATTATAGGGGTTGAATTTGCAAACATCCTCTTTAATAATACTCATTTGTTTCTCAGCTTTACTAAAGTTCTCGCTTATTCATGTATTTGTTTGTTTACAAATATTTAATGTTGACAAATTGTAAATATAAGTGTTTTCAGGTTTAACTTGGTATTTGTTTACATATTTTCTTTGGGCATTTATGGACAATTTCAAAATATTGTTTTTTTAACCTCAGTGAAGGAAGAAGATACAGAGAACCGGAGCTGGTAACTTTTGAACGAACGAAGACTGAAACTTTTGAAAGGTTAAAGTCAACCCTATAAGAGGTTTAACCTAAATCTTCAACTGGTTTGTTTCATTTTTTATTTTTATTTATTTGTCAGCATAAATTTCTAGCTAATTTCTAAACACTGTATGGTTGGTAAATTGATTTTATTTATGGCCGCCATAAACATTTATATCTATTATATGTATATTTATATATACATTAGTTTCAACCAAGTTGGATGGAAAAGTTTTGAATTATTTAACCTTCCTGATATATTTTGTGACATTTTACATGGATTCACACTTTCCGCTACCAGCTGGTGCTGCAACCTTTCATTTCTAGTCCCTTGGGGGTTCAGACCCATTAGGGGCAACATTATCAAGGGGAGTCCAGACTCCAGTCAGTAGGGGCAACAATATCAAGGGGAGTTCAGTCAGTAGGGGCAACAATATCAAGGGGAGTCCAGTCATTAGGGCCAACAATACAAGGGAAGTCCAGTCAGTAGGGGCTACCATACCAAAGGGGTGCAGTCAGCAGGGGCAACAATATCAAGGGCGTCCTTTCAGTCGGGGCTACTATATCAAGAAAATCCTTAGGGATACAGTCCTCAGGGATAACAATATTAAGGGAGTCCAGTCAGAGCAACAATATAAAGAGGGTCCAGTCAGTAGGGGGAACAATATCAAGGAAATCCAGTCAGTAGGGGCAACAATATCAAAGGGAATCTAGTCAGAAGGGTCAACAATATCAAGGGGAGTCCAGTCTGTAGGGGCAACAATATCAAGGGGGCCCAGTCAGTAGGGCCCCAATATCAAGGGGGGTCTAGTCAGTAAGGGCAACAATATCAAGGGGAATACAGTCATTTGGGGCGATAATTCCGGGGGGGTCCAGTCAGTAGTTTAAGATTAAGATTTAGAAATTTTTGCATGGCAACAGGGCAAGATGTGTGACTCTTTTTCCTTGGTGAACGTTTCTAGTATTTAGAGAAAACCATGAACTGTTTTTACACTTTACTTTTAATGTGGGAAAAGGTGATAAACATAAATTAGCCATTTTCTCGAGAAGAAACATTTTAAAGTGGCCATTTTGAAGTTTTGAACCGTACAGTCGGCCTCACTCATTAGCATAGAAATATTTACTAAACAGTAGTTTACACTGTACACTAGGTACAGTACAGGGAGTCCTAAAATATTCAGGTTTTCAAGAAAAAAAGTTTACACATCACTTCGAAGGTTGGGAATTTTAAGTGACCCCCATTTAAAGAGTGACATTTCCGGTTTGCAACGGTGTACCCTTTAAATCTTTATCTCGTCGTGTTTCCATCCTAAATTATTGTAGAATTCTGATAATTTCCTTCATTGCATCTGCAGACTGCATAATAAATCCGCTAGTCAGTTTTCCAGAGAAACCGCAATGAAAAAGAATCATTTTCATCAAAGAAAATATGGATATCTCATTCATTCTTGATTAATGATTAGTTTACAGGGTACCGTCCCTTTCAATACATTTTATTTTATTTCAAAATTTGATTATTTGTATTTTTCTAAAAATGTAAAATTATTTTTCCACCATGTTACTCTGTACTTTATAGACTTAAAGATTGTTCTTAATGTTAGTCCTAAACACTCTTCAACAAACCTGATCTAGTTATGGGGGGGGGGGGGGGGGGGTTACTTAGGCACGAGAATTAAGAATTTGAAAATTGAACCGTCGCCTCTAATATTATGTTGAAAGATAATCATTATATCTAGACATCTTCACAATTACTCCAGTGGGTAATCTAGATTATGGTATCAAGGTTACTCGTCACTTAAACCAAAATATCTAAGTAACATTCAAACTCATGCTTCAATTTGTAGTAAATTTGAAAAATTGTTTCTAATGTAGAAATGCGCAAAGTACGTCACTCTATAGAGAAAATACAATAAGAAATAACTTTTTTTTAAAGAGAAGATTATAGATTTATCAGACAGACAGAGCGTGTATAGGACATGCCATCCTATAACTGGAAAGGTACATGAAATGACCTCTACTGTTCCTTTCAGAAAAAAGCTTTATAGACAACAATAGAAAGGAAAAGAAAATACTGAAGCACACTTGTGTCCAGCAACTGTTGCAAAAATCCATTTTGCAATAATATTTAATTTATTGGCATTGTAAAAACTGATGTTGTTGTCGCATAACTTAGAAAACTGCATTATTGCATTAGGATAGAGAGATGAAAGGATGGGTTAATGGATGAAAAGATGGAAGAATGGAAGAATGGGTTAATGGATGAAAAAAATAGAGAGATGGAAGGATGGGTTACCTTAATCCCTGGATCGGTCTAAGATTGAGTAAATCAATCAATCACTGAATCATGTGGTTAAAATATGCGTATGTTTTATTCCTCGGCCCACAAATATAATAATTCATCGTTTCATTTATTCAATTTATTCATCAATTCATATTCAGCAGAGATATCTCCAGCTCAATCTATCAAACCTTACACATTTTTATATACAACTATCAAATTATCCATACATCCTAATATCCATTCACCTACACTCTGTACATATGGGTTTGAGCACGAATGGAGCATATTTCATCAATAAAGGGTTCTCGCCTAACATTATAGTGTGCATCTTGAATTATAAACATTAACCTGAAGGCCGAAAGAAATTTTCCTTGATTTTTTCATACATAAAAATTTTGTTATTTTGTGTTTCACCATTTTACTTTTTTAGATCATTAATAAATCTTTTTTATCCAAATATTCAACAATTTAAAAAATAAAAATCAAGAAATGGATTATTGAACTTTAAGCAGATTAAGTTCGTTATCAACCTCTTTAAAATATTGTTTTAAAAACATAAATATTAAATCTAAGATTATAGAAATAAAACCCTGATACTTGTAAGTTAGAACTCAAGCTTAACCTCATCACTTTTTTTCCAAATGTCTAATATATGTAGATATTTCAGAAATAAATGTATCTTTTGACTAGTTTGTATTCAAATATTTCAATTAATTTGAAAAAAATTTCGTTACACCGGCCCGGGATACTTAAGGGTTCCCTAAAAAAATGTCAGCCCATTCGGTCCAGTCAAAGCTCTTTGATCCGGCCGTTTGGCCAGCTATATGACATATAAATATATATGAGCGAAGAGCTTTATTATATAAATACTAAGTAGCCCTGAAGATCAACAACATTATCACTCAAACTTTTTATGCTAGCTCGTTAAACCACCAAGGGGCATAAAATTACATATTCATCATGTTTGGAGGGGAGNGGGTATACAAGATCATGATTAAGAAGTAAGCTTTTATAAGATGTTTTATAATGGACACTCCTGTTTATTACTACTGTGCTGAAAAAAATGGCGGCACACCCATACCAAACCAAAATGGCGGTGTTGTGTCAAGTTTTTAGAAGCAAAAGATGTCGCTTTTTACCCATCAGGAAGCCATTAGGATGCAAATTCGGGATATAGTCATCACATTATGCGCGCAAAGAAGCGTGCGTTTGATGTTCTGTGTGTTTGTGTCCGTACAGAGGTGTGTAAGTTAGCTGTCAGGAGGATATGTAGGGGTGTGGGCTAAAAGAGTGACAATTGTAGTGTTGGTTATGTGTGAAATTTAAAACCCCACCCTTCACATTGAGGAAGGGTACATTGTTCAATAGAGTTTTATTCGTAACATTATACAAGATAACAAGTAGAAAGTTAGATAAATAACAGATAGATAGACATAAGAATGAATAGAAGGATAAATACTGCAGAGTGTACGGTGGTAGGCGATTATATCAGTATATTGAAGCCGACTTTCGATTTCACTTTTGATTTATATCAAGCTATTAAACAGCATATACACAAAAACAAAAAGAAGCTGTCCACTAAAAAAGCTTCTCTTTTTTTACTTGTAAACAATTAAAACTTAAACAAAAATCATTATATTGATATAATCGCCTGCCACAGTATAGAGTGTAAAGGTGTAGAGTGTAGAGTGTAGAGTGTAGAGTGTAGAGTGTAGAGTGTAGAGTGTAGAGTGTAGAGTGTAGAGTGTAGAGTATAGAGTATAGAGTGTAGAGTGNGTGTTCTTTATTTTGTTTTCCTTCATTTTGTGTTGCTCAATTTATTTCATGTAATTATGTAGAGTGTAGAGTGTAAAGTGTAGAGTGTGTGTTCACTGATAAATTGTAGAGTATATAGAGTTTGATATTTTGTATCGAATCCTGAACCCATGATTCATCTCTTCCCTTTGAATTTTGCTGACACTTTCTTCAAATTTCATCATTATTTATCAAAATTCGACAATGAAAAGATTGAAAATTTGTTCAACAGTATTTTATCAAATTCCCCGGTTTAAAACTCGCGGGAAAAGTGTGTGTGTGCAGACTGCTTCAGGGGTTTAATAATTTAGGTTTAATTGTTTAGATTTATAAACAGGTGCCAGGGAGCGAGAATGGGATGAAAGAGTGAGTTAATGTAAGAATAGAAGAATGGAAGAATGGGAGGATGTAAGGATGGGTTAATGGATAAAAAAGATAGAAGGATATAAGGATGGGTTAATGGATGAGAGGATAGGTGGATGGAAGAATGGGTTAATGGATGAAAATAAAGAAGGAGGGAAGGATGGGTTAATGGATGAAAGGATAGAGAGATGGAAGGATGGGTTAATGGATGAAAAGATCGAAGTATAGGAGGAGAATTGAAGGATGGTTTAATTGATGAAAAGATAGAAGAATGGAAGGATGGGTTAATGGATGAAAAGATGGAAGAATGGAAGAATGGGTTAATGGATGAAAAAAATAGAGAGATGGAAGGATGGGTTAATGGACGAAAGAATAGAGAGATGGAAGGATGGGTTAATGGATGAAAGGATGAGAGATGAAAGGATGGGTTAACGGATGAAAGAATAGAGAGATGGAAGGATGGGTTAATGGACGAAAGAATAGAGAGATGGAAGGATGGGTTAATGGATGAAAGGATGAGAGATGGTAGGATGGGTTAATGGATGATGGGGAAGGAGGTTGAACCAAGGTTCTAATGCAAGGAAAGTTAATTGCAGTTGCGTAACCTCTGCGTACATATTGAAACCAGTTCTCTCTGGGCGGAATTTGTAAACAAGAATAGATGCATCAGTGTTTGTTTAGTATCAGAGAAGGTTAAAAGCATTAAATTTTAATAATTTTGATAATTCACATAAAAGATTCATATGACCAGAATATTTCATTGATTTTTTATGTGAAAAATGGATCCCATATCAGGCTTCGACATCCGTCTTGTGTTTACATTACCAACCAGAGACAGTACAGTACAGTGCAAAAGATGTGTATACCTCTGAAATAACTTTCCTTGCATTATAACCTCGGGTTTAACAAGGGTTTGAAAAATACTTCTAAAACCGTCATATACAGGGCGAGAAAAAAAAACAATTGGGTTGGTAAGGTAACTAGAGGCATAAGGCCATTTTTATCTGTAACATTTTGCATTGTTTAATTACTGTACAGTCGGCTGTATGATATAAGGAATATATTTTAGATTTCTCCAACTGCTTATATTTAACAAAAAACACTGATTAGTGTAGTCAATTACTACAGAATGTGTTAAATTTGATGTTCGCTCATTTATCAAAAAATATCAACAACATCCATGATATAGATTCAGAATAAAAGATTGTCTAGCTCGATTCTTGTTTTTTTTTATTTTTTTTGAAGTAAAGTAACAAATAAAAGATCATTCACAAAGTATTACCAGTAAATTTGGGATGGGGTCAACCCCCCCCCCCTCTCTCTTCTATGCATCCTTGACATGAATCTCTAAACTCTCCAAACTACCCGGTTTTGAATGTTGAGAGTATATAGTCCACTATTAGCGGCTATTAAACTGGTGTGTGGCCGCCATTTTAATTCTAAACTTAACACTTCAACTTTTCCTCTCCAGACCGCCCTAGTTTTACACTTTTATTCCACAAACATTACTCGGGGTTGTATTTTTTAAAGAAAATCAACCCCCCTCTTTACCCCTCCCCGCTTTCCCACTCTCCCCTTTCCCAAACCCCCCATCATGTATTGTGCCTTTAATAATGTGTACTGCAGTACTGCACATTATACCTTGGATTTTTCCACAGACTACACAGACTGCTCATCTCCTTTCACAGGGTGGGCTACGTAGGGATATAGTTTTTACGAGGTTTTCAGAGTTCCATCTCACGGCCACTTGTTGAATATGATACCCATGCAGGGGTTAAGTTTTACAACTTTTAAAGAAATATCCAATTTTAAATATGAAACATAACATTTATGAATTCAGTCTATTTTTGAAGATTTTGTGTTTCGTATCCAAAAGATCCTTAAATATCCCTGAATTCAGATGTTTGCTGATTGGTCGTGTACAGTACTTGTACACAATAGAATATGCTGTGGAAAATATCACATATCGTAGGTTTCAATCGATCTCTGTAACTCTCTTATCTGAGGATTTTTCTAATTTGTTTTTTTCATTTGTTAGTTTTCAAACTGTTTTAAGAAAGTTCAATCAAACATTTTAAAATTAGTTCATTTAGCTGCCACACGCTATTTAAAAATACTGCTATTTCCTTCATACAAAATATTAATATTATGCTTAATGAGAATTACTTTTATTTCTTCAGGTTATTATATTAATATCTTCAGGGATTTTGCCAAATCCAAAATTCAAATTTGCAAAACTTTTATGCTTGCAAAATTTTATTATTTAGCAAACAATTAATGTCGGATTATGAATGATATTTTTGTGCACGAACGAAAAAAATCTTTTTATCATAAAGTGGTTTTCAGAATTCAGAATAATTTGATAAATAAGAAAATATTTTAATATTTGTATATTAGATATTGCAATTTACTTTTATTATACTCATGTGCATTATTATGAGTTCCGATTTTAAACTTTTTTTGGGCTTTTGATAGAATCTGAGATGGCAAACCAATATTGAAATCTTATTCTCTAAAGGTTAGCTTCATTACATTATGCAAAAAAATTCATCTAAACGAAATATTAAAACAATTTTAACAATGATTTTGTTTAATTTCTTTCATAAAAATAGCAAGCTTATCAAGCATACATTTTTGAAATAGGATAAAAATCACATTTTGTTTTTAGTTTTACTGTAAGAAAAAAGAAAAAATTTAACAGAAAAAAGAAGAAACATTTTTATATTGACAAGCTATAATACATTTTGTAAATATACAACAGTGGAATTGGAAGACAACTTTTAAACAATCCTGTGTTCATTGGACAAATCATAATTCTAGGGTCTATCTGTCGTCTTCCTATTACACAGTATATAGGATTGTACAGTATGATATTGTTTAGGATTACCTTGTACCCACACTTGAATATTTTATTAATTTTTGAACATATTATGATATATATATATATATANAGTATGATTTATCTAATCCACCTATACCTAGTTAGTATGATTTATCTAATCCACCTATACCTAGTTAGTATGATTTATCTAATCCACCTATACCTAGTTAGTATGATTTATCTAATCCGCCTATACCTAGTTAGTATGATTTATCTAATCCACCTATACCTAGTTAGTATGTGTTACAAATGTGTGCAAATTAAATAATTTCTATTTTGGTGACATTTCTCTAGGAGTGTTACGGTTTAGCTGGATGTAGGTAACATACACTGCACACACTTATATATTCTGACTCTTCTTCTTCTATTCTGACTATTCTGACTCTTCTCCTTCTATTCTGACTATTCTGACCCTTCTTCTTCTTCTATTCTGACTATTCTGGCGTTATATTCGAGATTTGTTGTTTATTATTCCATTATACTTTTCATTGCAACATTTTTCTGCTGAATCATATATTTCCAGACCGAGCTGCAATCCTCAAAACAACAAAAATATTTTTATAAATTTTGTTTTTCTTACATTTTAACATCTTCCTAAAAATCATTGATCATGGGGAGGGGGGCGTAGTTTCCCCCCCCCCTCATATGTACGGTAGCTCCTCAGTAAATTGAGAGTTTCTCAAAGATTATTGAAGAGGCATGAGTAGAGAATTTGTAAATGTATATAATATATCATACATGTAATGTTAGGGTGTTCATTGTCCATGGTACTATGATAACCGAGTCTTTTTAATATTACGTAGTTTTTACTCATCACATGAATTTTTGGCTTTGCCTCCCAATTATTAATACCCCAAACCCCTCTCAAACGTTCCTAACCTATTCTAAGGTCTAAGAAATGTTTGGGTTGGAAACCCCATAGATCCGTTTCCTTTAGGTCGGACGGAGGAATCCTTCGTCTGGGTATCCCTGATGATTTATTGATTGTTAAATAAAATGATCGAGCAGAATAAATTTTCCAAACCAAATATTTGCTGAGTCAGCTGATTGTTACAGATTTTATAGTGATGTATGTATATTCATTAGCTTAAATATATTTCACATTTACAACAAGAAAAAATGATTTTTAGCTAAGTTTTTTCATAGATTTATATAAATTTATAAATATGTAGTTTCATTTATCAAAATTGATCAAATTTGTAGTTTCAACAAAAAATGTCATTAGCTTATAGCTTTTCCTGACGTTATTCCCATATGCCGCAACGCAATTGCTTAAAATTCCCCTATTTCTATCGTCATCTTTTAAAATTACGATCCCATCATGTTTATTGAAAATTTAACTAAAAAATAAATGAAAAATCACCAGAATTAAATGAAGTATGATGGCATTGAAATGTCCTGAGTCATCCTTGATGAAAGAAGTTTCAGATAAATCGATATTAATGAAAGAGTAGAGAGGAGAGACACACATATGGTGGACATGAATTTCAGAACAGTTTAGAGATGACAGAATTAAGAGCAGCTGCTTGACTTTTAGGTTTGCAGCTGCTACCGACGAGGGACAGAGGCCTTTAAACGAAATAAGCTGCTAAAGACCGCCGCTGGGAAAAGAAAAACAGCCATTAACGCCTTTGTAACAAACTGCCGCAGTTGGGAAGAGCTGCTACTTTCCGTAATGGTGTTGCGGTCTGGCCAGAAGCAGCTTCTAACACCGCTGACATAAGTTCCTTCTGACAATAAAGTTTCTGCATTCCTCAACTGTTATGGGGCCACTAGTGTTTACATATGAAGAAGCAGCTGCTAACAGCAATAACAGAGGGCACTGCTTATAAAGGTGGTGCTGCTACGTTTGAGACAATCACAATCATGTTCTATGCAGTCTCCCCAAAAACAGCAGCCGCTGTCTAGAATTAGAAAGACGACCGAAATAACCCAATAAATTTTTTCAAGACATGTTTAGTTTTTGAAAATTTATGATCAAACCCCCCCTTTCTCTTTCTCTTTGCCCCGATTATGCAAAACTAAATCAATCTTGATATTTTCAATATTTGCGTTTTACTTGAGAAAATTGGACGAATACATCGTGAAGTTTCTTCATATTTATTCTGCGGGGAAATCTTTTAGAGTTTCATCTTGTATTTGATCAATCATCTTCTGTGTCAGGGGAATTCGTCAATTTAAACATGTATAGATGTTTGGTTTGGTTTCATTTATCAATCTGTTCAGTTGTAGGGGGGGGGGGGTGAGGTGCCTTTTTTATTTTAAATGTTTTCAAACAAAACTAATTTTTCTGAGCAGCTAAGTAATGTAAATATTCAAACATTTCTAGATGTTTGGTTTGGTTTCATTTCATTGTGTTTTTAGTTTGATTTATTGATTATTTTTATTTTTATTCTATTTTTAGTTTAGTTTGATAAATTTTGAGATTATTTTAAAGTTTTAACGCTGAACGAGTCCTAATTTTTGAGATTTCAGGAATGATATTTAAAAAAATCTTATATTTCCAGTTTAGTTCATTTTCTGTTTCATATCTAGTTTAGTTTCTATTTCAAATTTAGTTTAGTTTCTTTATTAACTTTAGTTTATTTTAGATTTAGTTTAATATCTATTTTAAGTTTGGTTTAATTTCTATTTCGAGTTTAGCTTAGTTTCTATTTCAAGTTTAGTCATACTGAAATACACACACAGAATACTAAATATACTGACCTGGGAGGAAGCAGGAGGAGTAGGAAGAAGAAGAAAAAGGAGGAGTAGGAAGAAGAAGAAGAAGAAGAAGAAGAAGAAGAAGAAGAAGAAGAAGAAGAAGAAGAAGATAAAGAAAAATTTTCTTGAACCTCTGAAATTGAACCTCCATCTAAGTAGAGAGAATAAATTTCAATTTAAATATATTAAGATTAAGTCTCTAGGTTTCCCAGTTTAAGCTTTGTTTCACATTCATATATTCAATGTCATAGATAGCAGACAATACAATTAGATAGATAAATAGAAACTTAGATAATAGACTATACTATTAGATAGATAAATAGAAACTTAGATAATAGACAATACAATTAGATAGATAAATAGAAACTTAGATAATAGACAATAATATTAGATATATAAATAGAAACTTAGTTAATAGACAATACTATTAGATAGATAAATAGAAACTTAGATAATAGACAATACAATTAGATAGATAGATAAAAACTTAGATTATAGGCAATACAATTAGATAGATTGATAAAAACTTAGATAATAGACAATACTATTAGTTAGATAAATAGAAAGTTAGTTAATAGACAATACTATTAGATAGATAAATAGAAACTTAGTTAATAGACAATACTATTAGATAGATAAATAGAAACTTAGTTAATAGACAATACAATTAGATAGATAAATAGAAACTTAGAAAATAGACAATACAATTAGATAGATAAATAGAATCTTAGATAGCAGACAATACATTAGATAGATAGATAAAAACTTAGATAATAGACAATACTATTAGATAGATAAATAGAAACTTAGTTAATAGACAATACTGTTAGTTAGATAAATAGATAGATGGATTGACATATTGGATAGATAAATGAAGACAATACAATTAGATAGATAGATAGAAAGTTAGATAATAGACAATACTTTTAGATAGATTAACAGATAGATGGATTGATATCATTGATTAGTTGGATAGATAAATGAAGACAAAATAATTAGATAGATAAATAGCTAGTAGACAAATCAGTTAGATAGATAGCTATGATATGATGAGACAAATAGATATTTTTCAAATTGGATTTAGATAGATTGATTGTGGGTACTAAAATTAGATTGCTATAGATATAGAACCAAACATTAAAAATTCAAAATAAATAAGTAGATTGGATAATTTTATGGGCAACAATTATCATTAGAATTTTATAATATAAGCAATATTTTACCTCTCCAAAAATACAGATTTAATAATTTGACAAATTCTCTCTTTTGGTATTTCTACAATAAAAGCTTTTATATATACCCAGCTTCCTCAAAATATTTATTTGAAGGAACGATATATCAGGAGGTAACTTGATATATAGTTGTAGAAGTATTTTGTTCCTTTTTTAATACTTGACACTATCTATTTATAATTCTTTATCACTGTCAAAGTTTATCATGATTCCCCTACAATTATTAAAAACTAGTCGATGTGCCCGGCGTTGCCCGTAAAAATTTTGAAAACTCTTTGGAAAAAAAACTTTAAAATTTTGAATTTGAAAACGTTTCAGCAATAGCTAATTAATATTTATATATGAGCGAACAGCTTTGTTATATACATCAATAATTTTATGGAAGACCTTGCATACTGAAGCACCCAGTATCCCATGTATTGTGAATCACTTTGTATGCTAGACATTATATACATAAACTAGGTGAGATTAAACACTATATAAACATTAATGAGTTTCCTGTTTTAATCTATTTAAATTCCTTCCTTGTATCCTAGATCCATGTTAACTGTGTTAATACTTCGGAAATAAAAATTTCCATTTCAGATAATTGACTTTATTGTAACTGAACTTCAAGGGAGCTTCGCACCCCTCTTTCTATAGAGTTTTATAGGTCTGTATAGTTATAGCTTTTTAATATTCATAAATATTGGTTCACTATTGACCATTTTTTCTAATTATTTAGCAAAATAAGAGGTTTAACATAATTTTGCGGATTTCCTTGTTTTCATTGGTGGATTTTAAAATTTACCATTTAAAGCCTCTTCTGATCAAAAATGAATTAGATATCAATATCTGCTGGAAAAACCTAAAATGCCAAATGCCAAATTATAGACCAGATATAGGTTTCAAGGGTATCATTGTGAATCGGGCATTGTCATATTTGCATGAAGGGTCACTTGTGATAAAATTAATTTAGAGGAATATTTAAAACCCTGAACGACCACCCCGTCATTTAAGTTCAAACAGATTTTTTACCCCATCGGTACACACGTTTTTTGGTTTTTTAGGACAAAACCACACAAAACAAATAAATATAAAAAATTTAGAAGTTGTTTTTGCATTCCAAGTTTAACTGCAAAAGTATGCACAATTGTTATCTTTAGTTGGACTTTAAAGTCAGCAAGGAAAGAATTTAAATATGCATATCTCTATTTGTTTGTATTTAATGCTCTCCTGAAGTTTATCAAACATTGCAAAAAGATGTGCAATTAATTGAAGGGGGATGCAAGCCTAATTTTGCACCCCGTTGTGCACGCCCTCGTGTGCAATCTATTTCTTTTTGCACATTCTATTGTTTGGAATTTTGAGTGGGTTTTCATATCGAATCCTATTCATCAATAATAAACTACCAGGCATTCAATCCTTTATACTCATCTTCAATCCTTCTTCCCTCCCTCCTTCCCTTCCTTCATTAACACATCCATCCTATCATCCATCAAATCCACCTCTTTCATCATTCCATCCATTTCCTGCCGATTTTACAGCCCAGGATCTCCTGTTTTTATCTTGAATGGTTTGAGTCTAGATTATCATTAACATTAGTGTATCCACCTTCTACCTTCTTCTTATATACTTACATTTCTTATACAGCATTCTATACACACTTCTAAATATATATGTAAATATATATATCACATTTTATATTTGTACAGTGGTAACAAGATGACTTATTGCCGTCGTTGTTGTTTCTTTTAACTCAAAATTGTTACTAAAAACTTTTCAATTGGTAACTAATCTCTATCTTTTGATAAAGGAGTTGTTTGTTGGATTGGCTTGACAATGATTTAAATTATATTCAGGCCTAGTTTATAAATTCGGCCTCAAGGTCTGCAGTGTCTACCATAGTGCCTATTGCCTTGACTATAGATTAGCATAAAGAATTATGCAGTAGTGGCTTGAAACCTGACTTTGTTTTTATCAAACTTTAAACATTGATTTATAGAGGAGGTTTATATAATAGGATTTATATAAACACATTTATAAACTTAATTTATGAACTGGTTTATTAACTGATTTATAAATTTGATTTATGAACTGATTTATGAACTGATTTATGAACTGATTTATGAACTGATTTATGAACTGATTTATGATCAGATTTATGAACTGATTTATGAACTTATTTATAAACTGGTTTATGAACTGATTTATGAACTAATTTATGAACTGGTTTATGAACTGATTTATGAACTTATTTATAAACTGGTTTATGAACTGATTTATGAACTAATTTATGAACTGGTTTATGAACTGATTTATGAACTGATTTATGAACTGGTTTATGAACTGATTTATGAACTGATTCATGAACTAATTTATGATCTGATTTATGAACTTATTTATGAACAAATTCATAAACTGATTTATGAACTGATTTATGAACAGATTTATAAACTGATTTATGAACTGATTTATGAACTGATGAAACTGTTAAAAATGGAATATTAACAGATTTTCCCGATTTTCAAGAACTACAAACTTAGCTAGATTCATCTGAGATTTTTCACTTTTTTGAAAAATGATCGTTTCGTTTTTAAAACAACGAAGAAAAAGCAAAATACGAAGCGGTCGTTTACAAAAATAAAAAGGATAAAAAAGTCTTTTCTTAGTTTTAATTCGTCGTTACATTAACGAAGGTAGGTCGTTTTTAATTTTTGACGATCGTTAACGACGACCCTTTGTTGACGACCATAACGATTGTTAACGACGACGAAACTGTTTTAAAAAACGATCGTTTTTCTTTTCTTAAAAGTTCAAAACGAGTTTAAAAACGAAAACGAAAAGCGATATTTTTTCGATCGCTTTTAAAAACAATGAACAACCCTACATCATGCATAAGCCATACATAAGTAAATAAGTCTCAATTATGCTCGACTTCAAATATTAAAAGGAGAGGTTGCGTGATTTAATTTGATTTAACGCACGGCCAATTTTCAATTTTATCTGAACTTTGTTATTTGTATTTCAGACTTGGATACTATTTCTGTATTTTCAATGTTTTCTACTAGTAAACGTACCTTTTCCGTCCTGTATCTTTACTCGTACTCTTTTGGACTTTATCTGTACAGTATATGACTGTATCGTGCAGTGTTGTATCCGTATAACTATAATTGTACTAAAAAGGTGTTGTATCCGTATAACTATAAATGTACTAAACAGGTGTTGTATCCGTATTATAAATGTACTAAATAGGTACTGTATCCGTGATGTACTGAATCAGTTTTGAAAAGTTGCTTCAATTTTCAAGACTTTAAGGTATCGTGAAGCCTAGACTTGTATACGTGTCAATTGCAAAGCCCTTGTTTCTTGCATTAGCTTAATGGACAAAAAATTCTCATCGATTAGTTCGTGAGAACGTACCTTTGGATTACTGTGTTGCTGTATCTGTACAGTGTCCGTGCAGAGTGGACAAAGTACCATTGGATTACTGTGTGCTGTATCCGTACAGTGTCCGTACAGAGTGGACAAAGTACCATTGGATTACTGTGTTGCTGTATCCGGACAGTGTCCGTGCAGAGTGGACAAAGTACCATTGGATTACTGTGTTGCTGTATTCGTACAGTGTCCGTGCAGAGTGGACAAAGTACCATTGGATTACTGTGTGCTGTATCCGTACAGTGTCCGTGCAGAGTGGACAAAGTACCATTGGATTACTGTGTTGCTGTATTCGTACAGTGTCCGTGCAGAGTGGACAAAGTACCATTGGATTACTGTGTTTCTGTATCTGTACAGTGTCCGTGCAGAGTGGACAAAGTACCATTGGATTACTGTGTGCTGTATCCGTACAGTGTCCGTGCAGAGTGGACAAAGTACCATTGGATTACTGTGTTGCTGTATCCGGACAGTGTCCGTGCAGAGTGGACAAAGTACTATTGGATTACTGTGTTGCTGTATCCGGACAGTGTCCGTGCAGAGTGGAGAAAATTTAAGAATGCTTTACTTTATTTTACTCTATTTGAGCAAATACTGAAAACCATTGCTGGGATTATATTTGTAAAATATTTTAAATTCATTTATTGAAACATTATTATTCATCTTTACATCTTCCTATAATATTCAGAAGAAAATAGTTTAATGTCGTCTGTAGACCTACCCCCCCTCCCATCCTTACATTATTGTCACCCACGCACCCCGCCCCCCTCCCTCCTGTCCTAGCTCACAGAAAAAAAATAAGTCAAACATTTCAAAAATAAGTTTAAAAGTTCAGCAAAAGTAGAATTTGCGAAATCATTATTTGATGAAACACTCACTCTGCGTTGATCATTAGTAGGCGGTAATTTTAATATTCTCTCACAGATTTTACAGATCGAATATGAGAGGTATACGTAGTGTTTTTACATTGTATTTCTGAATACTTAAGTTTCATCATTTGTATATATAAATCTTCTAGGGAAAAATAAAGTTTATATTTGCTGTACCATCTGTACCATCTTTACCATCTGTACCATCCGTACCATCTGTACCATCTGTACCATCTGTGTGTATTCTCTATGAAATAAACAATAGCTATTAATTTTCAGTTAATAACTCGTAAAATTTAACCTCAACAGTTTAAAATCACGACAAAGATCTGAAATATATAGACAACCATCCCTTTAATCTAAACAAAAGAAAGAAACTCATCTTAAGAATAATAACCTTTACTACTTTGCAACATTGTAACTCCTCCAATTTTAATATACAGCCGAGAGTGGGAAAACAAATTGGTTTGGTTCAAAAGAATCTGTTTGTTCTTTAAAAAGCGTGAAATTAAAACTGTTTGGTTCCGTAGGGATCTGTTTGTTCTTACGAAAGTGTGAAAATAAACTGGTTTGGTTGTATAGGATCTCTGGAAAGTGTGCAAAGTGTGAAAACAAACTCGTTTGGTTGTATAGGATCACTGGACAGTGTGTAAAGTGTGAAAACAAACTGGTTTGGTTGTATAGGATCTCTGGAAAGTGTGTAAAGTGTGAAAACAAACTGGTTTGGGTGTATAGGATCTCTGGAAAGTGTGAAACCAAACTGGTTTGGTTGTATAGGATCTCTGGAAAGTGTGTAAAGTGTGAAAACAAACTGGTTCGGGTGTATAGGATCGCTGGAAATTGTGTAAAGTGCAAACTGGTTTGGTTGTATAGGATCTCTGGAAAGTGTGTAAAGTGTGAAAACAAACTGGTTCGGGTGTATAGGATCGCTGGAAATTGTGTAAAGTGTGAAAACAAACTGGTTTGGGTGTATAGGATCTCTGGACAGTGTGCAGTAAAGTATGAAAACAAACTGGTTCGGGTGTATAGGATCGCTGGAAATTGTGTAAAGTGTGAAAACAAACTGGTTTGGGTGTAAAGGATCTCTGGAAAGTGTGTAAAGTGTTAAAACAAACTGCAGCTTGTTTGGTAGAAAAATACAATTTGTCACTAAAATAATTATTTAGATTATTGTTTTCATAATCTAAAGCGGCCCACCTGACTTACCAGTTGTAGATATTATTTTAAATTAGAATAAAATCGCGTTTTTGTTTATAGGTTAACAAATATATACAGTTGTTTTTCTACTTTTTCTTTAAAAAACGCATACGTTGAAAAAAACAATGATGAATAATATATTTTACATCAAAAAAAATATTCTGCATCTGTTGATATTTTAGAGTTAAGCTCGATCAGTATACTGTAAATTTGGCTAATCCCTTAGTTAAACAGTCAAATCTTTTCATTTTTTACTTCATCCTGCATTTTCTAATCCTTGATTGCGAGAACTATCTGTAGATATGATCTAAGTAGTAGCACGATATTCATGTTAGATGCATATTACCGGCGTAGTGGACATTGGCTTAGGTTTCATAAAGAGAAGTAGGGGAGGAGGGGGCAAAGTGATTAAATACTAAAGTGGACCAAACTCATAGTTGGATGACGACATTTTATGTCCCAAGTATTTAGAAATATGTATATATATATATATAAATTGGTCTGTATACGGAGTGTACAGTACAACAGAAACTGGACTCCCTTTGTTTACAAACACAGACTTAGAATTTGTATTTAACTTAAATATAGATTAACGTAAATTAAGATTTCAGAAGTGAATTTCAGCCATTTTACTGCACAATAAATGATTTCAGACAGCACAATAATGCCTGCATGCATAATCTGTAAAACAAGGAATGCACAATTTGTGATACCGAAAAATGAAGATCTTCGAAATATATCTCTTGGTCTCCACTTTTGTATTTTGACAGATTTAAGAGTGGTTAAGAACTATAAGGCATAGTTTTAAAGATATAAGAGAGCAGTCGTTGAGAAATAGACATAGTTTTAAAGATATTAAGAGAGGCGTATTCAGGTTTTTTTTCCCAGGAAGGGCTTACAATTCTTCGTCTTTTTAGGGGGGGGGGAGGCCAAAACTCCCCCGAAAAGAATATATTTCACTAGTCCGAAAAATGAAGATCTTCGAAATATATCTGTTGGTCTTCACTTTTGTATTTTGACAGATTTAAGAGTGGTTGAGAACTAGACATAGTTTTAAAGATATTAATGGCTTATATCTTTTTCTTTTTGGGAGGGGGGAGGCCGACCCCCCCCCACTGATCCAGGAGGGGGAGAGCCCCCATAGCCCCCCTGAATACGCCTCTGGATGATAACATAGATCTGTTTTAAGAAATTTACAAACATATTTTAAAATGGAACGAGATTTGAAAGAACAAAACTAAGCAGTTTTAAAGATAAATTCCTTTAGAATTAGAAGTGCCAGGCAAAATCAATGAATTGATTAAGCGACTAAATAGTATTTACATAGAAACTACATAGAAACTTACAAAAAATTTAGATTTTAAATCGTGAAAATTTCGAAGTTCTATCTGAAGACGACATTTACATGGGTCTTTAGTCTATTTTTTCTAGTCTTTACTTTCCAAACGAAATCTTTTCATTAAATTATTTCCAAACCAAATAAAACCTTATGGCCCAACCTGTCGTCGTTTCCTTAGTCTGTTCCACTTTAGTATTTATTCACTTTGAGGAGGGGGAGGGGGGAGGTTCATACAGAAAAGGAGGGGGGATTCAGAAAGAGAAGAAGGGGGGGGGGGGTTCATACAGAGAAAAGGGAGGTGAGATGGCAGGGCTTAAAGGTTTAAAGATGGGTATAATTAGGGAGGATCAAATATTTCTCACTAAACTTTAAATAATGGTTAATTTGAGTAGAAGTTTTGTTTTTACCTAAATTCAAAGGAAAAAAAATCAGGAAAAATGTAAAGTAAAAGAGAAAAGAAAAGAAGAAGAAGAAAAAAGAAAATTATAAAAGAAGGAAAGGAAATATGAAAAAATAAGGAAAAGAAAGAGGATAAGAAAGAGGATAAGAAAGACAGAAATAGAAAGTTTAGAAAATTTCTATGTTAATATTTGAATCGAAATTCAAGATAAAAATAATAGATTGACAAATTACGCATAATATTTACTTCCTTTATTCGGAGATATTCATGTTGATATGTAGTTGATATTAATCCTACAGAGATCGTAATATTTAAACTCGATATTCACAACCAAATCTTGTATTGATAGGATTTAGTATTTTTCGCAATCTAACAGCTGATCGTATTTATGCGATCTATCATAGGCCGAAATTTGTTTGCTTCCGATTTTTAATATCTTTAGAAAAGAATTTACTATTAATAATACATCTCCCCTGTCTTAAAATTACATGATCCGCGCCGGTACAGCACGTACATCACGTTTTATGCAACAAATGTAGCCTGGCAAGATCACATATTTATGTACAGTGTACAAGTTTTGTGCAATGTTTTAACTTTCAATCCTAAGCTAGAGCATTCTTGGTTTAAATCTATTCAAGGATTATAATCTTGATTTATCCGAACATAATCCTGACCCATAACCTTCACCTTCAGGAGTTCTTTAATATTTTTTATGCATAGGAGACATTTCATGTTCATTTCATGTTCATTTCATGTTCATTTCATGTTCATTTCATGTTCATTTCATGTTCATTTCATGTTCATTTAAAGAAGCTTCTAAGATATAGTAAAAAGTTGAAGGTTTTGAAAGGATGAAATCATGAGAGGGAGGGGGCGTGGCTGAAAAGCCCCCCCCCCACCCTCCTTGTTTAATGTTTGTTAATAATCGACTATGTTCTGGTACCTGTTGGATTATATTGTTAATGTTTGCATATTCAATTTGTTAAACAAGGTTTACTGCTCTTTAAACCTAATAATAAATTTGATTTACATCCCCCTCCCCCTCTTCATCCCTCGCCTCCTCACCCCCCCCCTTCTTCATCCCTCTCCTCCTCGCCCCCCCCCATTCTGCACTGCTTTTGGATTATAAAAATGGATATGAGCAAAATATTCATTCACGTAACATATTTGATATAAATTGACAATTTAAGATATCAAAATAATTTTTTCAATATTTTTATTTTTATTATTTTCTGACAAGGATTCACTTTAATTTTTTACAAAATTTCAAAGTTTTGCATCTGTTTAAATATATTCATCATTTATTCATGTTTCAATAAAGCCTTTATTTTAATGGAAAGTGCAGAGTGATCTATACGGTGCTAGCTCTCACAAACAATCAATATTATGAGAATTTAGCCGATTGCTTAAGAGAAGATAAGATAAAGTTTATTGCTAAAATACATGTATCTGTGTACAGAACGAGTTTACAATTAAAATTTAATTTAATTCTTTTTGGCTAAAGCTATAAACAATCTCATGGCAGTTTCAAAATATATACATGTCTAAAGGGCTAAAAAACGTTAAAGTAAGTCAAGAAGGCAACCCAAACAGGCAAGGCGTTGCGACTCTTATAATTCGGTCCAGTCTTAAAAATTGATAGACAATTTTCAAAGCTACCTGGGTTCCTGAACCTCTGTGAATGGAAGTGTTCAATGAGGAATTATGAATAAAATTTGGCTTGTTAGTGCTTTTTAATCCGTTCGTTAACATTTAGTTTAGTTAAGTTAGATTTACAAAATATACAATTCTCGTAGAAAGTTTCGACGCGTTAAAGTCTCCCGAAAAAAAAACAATGTATCAGTGAAGCCTAATAACTGGTTTCGATAAACTTTACTTAAATGTATCGGTGAGGTCTAAAAACTGGTTTCGATAAACTTTACTTAAATGTATCGGTGCAGCCTAATAACTGGTTTCGATAAACTCTACTCACCCTGGACTAACCAGAGTTAGAAGCATTCGGTATCTTCTATTTTAAATCTTACGCGCTTTGGTCTATAATCAAACAATCTTTAAACTTACGGTTTTGTTTGTTTTAGACTTTTCATTCAAAATGTATTTGTCGGCAAAAAAGTATTTTATGAAAAAGGCTAAAAAATTATGTTTTATAGCAAAATTGTGATCGAAATTCACAGCTTTCTGGAATATTGACAAAACCGTTAAATCAACGTGTACTAAAATGTATCTTTAAAGCCTAATAATTGGTTTCGATAAACTCTACTGAAATGTATCTGTAAAGCCTATACATGAATTTATATGTTGACACTGTATCCAATAGCTAGCAGAGACTAGGATATCGCAAGGGAATCATATACTAGGGTAGAACACCTAACAATTACATTTTACACGATAAATAAGTTGGTTCAACATATTTATGGTTTCCACCACCATTTCATTTGGTTTTCTAACAAACTCCTCTTCATGTTTAACTAAAATTTATCAAATAATTTAGTTCAAGAAAATTAAATAATCTTTATTTTCTCCAACCTTCCCGTAAGATAATTTTTCTCTTTCTACCTTTTACATTTTTGCAAGTTTAAAAAATGAAAAGGATTTAAAGAGGGACGTTATTTCCGTCTGTATCACGTGGCAACAATACAGCACTGCCATTGGCTTTAGTTCTGGTGACGTTATACGGACTATTTGTAATTATATTATCAATTATATCTATTAAAAATGCAAAATTAAAATTAAAAAATTATAATAGGAGCAAACCTAAGATTTTCAGGCTCCCGTGGGATATCGTCGTTTTCAGATTGGTTGCGTATTTGTTGAATATGATCTGTTTAATACTACAACTTTTATACAAAATTGCATATATATGAATTTTCGTATAAATTTTACAGTTTCATATCAATTTCTCAAGACAGGAACATCAGATAGGTATCATTCACCGCCTGAGATTTTCAGGTTTCATCCTACACCCCCATTTCATCCTATTTTTCCTTCACATTCCTTATAATCTTGGGGGGAAAAATCCACAAGCCTTTACATATTTTTCTACTGTGTAGTGTTGTGGCTAAACATAAAGAAGATCTGAATAATATTTGGAAAGAAGATGTTGTACAGGGTTACCCACAAACAATGAGACTGTAATGACGACCTAAAACGCTTTAAATATAGCAACATGAAGATTAAATTTGGTCATCTGAGCTGAAAACTTTAATTCCGATTGGTTGATTAATCGTGAGATTAAGAAAAAGAGTGGATAAAGCATTAATCCCGATATCCACCATTCAAAAGTTCCCAGCTTTGCTTAAAGAATTCTCAACGTTTTTTTAAGGAAAGAAAAACGTTCTCAGTTGCGGAGATCCATGAATGTAAAGAAAGAGTCATCCTTTGTGTGTATCCGAGTATACCAGGAGTTGAAATATTCAAAATAAAGGAAAGATATTCTTAAAGCTCATTTAATTTCCATTCTTACAACCTTTGATATCCTCAACAGCGGCATAATTAGACACTTTACTGTACCTTGGGACAATTGAGTTAATAAAAATTTGCGCATTTTTTTATCCCAAATAGACGAACAATTGGTGTCAAACAACCTTTCGGGGGATATTGAAATTTTTACTTTCAGTAAATTCTCTAACCTCGCCTGTATAGTATAGTTGTAATTAATTAAAATTCTTCCCCTTTCCTCCTTTCCCTGTGTTCTTGTTCTATTTCTGTCTTGAAACTAATATAGGATAATCCTGAACTGAAACCAATCAAGGATAGGTGGTTCTACAATCAAATATAACAGGATTACACAGAATATATTAGATATCCCAGCACACCATTCTATACTAGAGATTTCCAGACCTACACCCCTCGCCTCTACAACTAGGGATGGCCATTGTTTTCTGGGCCGTTTTGTGACATTTAGGTTTTTTGACGTTAAAAGTGTTTCTAAAAAATGTAACTTGTCAACTAATCTAAATAAAACGATTTTTCAAGACGAAAAACGAAAAACGATTTTCTAATTGTTTTGAAAAATCGTTTTGGTTAAAATCTTTGGTCAGAGTAAAAATTTAGCAGAATTGTAATAAAAGCAAACTTGTTTAGAATACAATTTTGAAAAAGGATTCACATCTCAGGTTCTTGTTGAGCCTCTTTAAAGTCTAAAAACTTTGAATGTTTTCAAACGTTGCCCATCAGTATCTACAACCCCTGGTTTAACGGATCCACCCCACCACCCGTCCTATCTGTCTATACTACCCCACCCGTCCTATCTGTCTATACTAGTCTAAATATATCTAATAGAATAGCAATTAGACCAGGAATACCCTCATACATTAGTGGAATATTCAGGGAACAAGATCAATACTTATAGATCAGAGAATACTGGACAACTACAGCATGCAGGGTTATCCACAAAAATTAGGCCTAAATTCTTGAAATCTAAAGGTTGAAACTGTCCAAGTCAGAAGTGTGCTTTAAAAACTTTTGAAATCTAAAGGTTGAAATTAGCCAAGTCAGAAGTGGGCGCTAAAAATTTTGAAATCTAAAGGTTGAATTTGGCCAAGTCAGAAGTGGGTGTTAAAAATTTTGAAATCTAAAGGTTGAATTTGGCCACTTCAGAAGTGTGCTTTAAAAACTTTTGAAATCTAAAGGTTGAATTTGGCCAAGTCAGAAGTGTGCTTTAAAAACGTTTAAAATCTAAAATTTAAAAAGACAAATTAGGAAAGAAAGAAACAAGTTTACAGCTACAAGAAAATCATCAATGTAAGTGAAAGAAGAAAAAAATCTGTGCAGTCGTGTATTATCCTCTTGGGTAGACCTGTAACTAAACCAGAAGTTTAAACTGAAAGAAAATGTCGACATAATATCAAGTGATCCTACATTTAAAGAGATACATGCACAATTTACATAGGTATACTCTTCTTTTTTGAGTAACAATGAGGAAGATATCGTCATTTTTCGTCATATTGCCTTGATTACAGATAAATTCTGTTAAAAAATAGATTAAATCAATAATTTTTACTCGATAATTTTACCCAGCAATTTCATGAAACTCATTTGGGGATACTTTTACCTCATAAAAACTGATGGAAAGTGAGAGTTGGAAAGTTTTGAATGCGGTTTGATTCAAATTGATTCAATTATAACTGGCCCACGTGCTCAAAAATGTTTTGAGGCAGTTAAAGAACCAAATAAAAGGTCAGAAAATATGTAGTAGTGAAACCAGCATTGTCAAGCTCAACCACAGCTATCTCTTAAAAATTTCTAATCGACATTTGCGTTTTTTGGAACTTGTATTCTAGGGATATCTACGAAATATATGAACAACTCTAATTCTAGGCACCTCTCTCTAGATATTTTTAACAATTTGCAGTCAAATTTCGATTTATTCATTGAATATTATTCATGCATTCATTGTCAATAACCAGTCATATTTATATGAAAGAAAACAGTTTTATTTGAAAATTGTCTCGTTTTACAGCTTTCTATAAATAGCCTGAGAACTGTAAAACAGATTTAGAAAATGCCGAGACTGAATAAACTTGTAAAGAACTGAATGCAGGTTTTATTTTCCCCAGGCGAGAATTCTTTGAATTGCATTTAAACCTTCTTAAGTTCTGCCCCATGCATATCCGTTTTGATTGAATACTGCAGACCGATATGCAGCCGGAGCCTGCTAAACAAAACTTTAAATCTCGGGAAACAAAATTACCAAAGTCGTGAGATAGAACTCGATAATAGCGAAGACGATGGGAGTGTCTTCCAACATGAGAAATATCGTGATTTCGGCGCGGCAGTACTGCGCGCAACCTGCCAATTTCAATGTCATCATTTGCATTTAGTTTCTGATAGTTAGGGATGATATCTTCATTTGGGCATGCCTGAGCTGTATATTTTATACATAAACACGATATCATCTAGTTAATGGTGATCTAGGACCTTTTCCAGCCCTCTCCAGTATCCAGCATCCCAGCTTGATTCATAATCTTGATCTAAATAAACAATATATTACAATTGCATCAAAGGGTTGTTTTAAAAACAACATTTGTCGTGAATCTTGCAGTATGACCAGGCTAAATACTATGAGTGAGTGCAGGGTTACCCACAAAGGATGAGACTGTAAAGACGACTTACTCTTTAACGATCCCAAGATTTAATTAAACTGAATGTACTTATTAAAATCATGAATGAAGGAAACATTATAAACTTCGTCCAGTCGTCTATGAAGTCTTAGCCTTTGTGGGTAACCCTGTAATGATCCGCATGAAAAAAGTTTGTTTATTGAAGAAGTCTTATTAGAAACATACATTTTTTTCATGAAATGTGTATTTGATCGTAAACAAATGAAAAGGAATTGAGTCTTTGCCACAAACTCTGATTTTATAATCCCTATATCCTTGGAATCCAATGTCGTAAATCTTTGATATTCAGAATTCATAGTTTGAAATATCTAAGGTATACAACATTGAAATCCAAAGATATAGGATTTAGAAAAGCAGAGTTTGTGGCAAAGACTCAATTCCTTTATTTCGGTAATATGTTTGCTAATTTCAATAAAAAATGATACTTTAACATGTTACCCCAGTGCACCCAAAGGGGGGGGGGGGGGGGTTAAACATTGAGTATAGAAAGGTACAGTCCTAATCTCCTAGTTTTGGAAAGACAAGAATATATTGGCTGTTGTGAACTATTTATTGGGTCTAGACATTCCGCACTGTTTAAACCTGACATCTTTACCATAGTAAAATATATTCAAGTTCTACAATTTAAATATTATACTACTATATTATCTAAAGTATAGTGTTTACCAAGGTATAAGGGATATTTACCAAGGTTAAATATATATATAAAATATATTCTACAGTTTAAATATTACTACTATATAGTCTAAAGTTTAGTGCTTACCAAGATATAAGGGATATTTACCATGGTAAAATATATATATAAAATACAACCAAGTTCTACAGTTTAAATATTACTACTATATAGTCTAAAGTTTAGTGTTAACCAAGGTATAAGGAATATTTACCATGGTAAAATATATATATAAAATATATTCAAGTTCTACAGTTTAAATATTACTACTATATAGTCTAAAGTTTAGTGTTTACCAAGATATAGGGGATATTTATCATGGTAAAATATATATATAAAATATGTTCAAGTTTTACAATTTAAATATTACTACTATATAGTCTAAAGTTTAGTGTTAACCAAGATATAAAGAATATTTACCATGGTTAAATAAATATATAAAATATATTCAAGTTCTACAGTTTAAATATTACTACTATATATAGTCTAAAATTTAGTGTTTACCAAGGTATAGAGGATATTTACCATGGTAAAATATATATATAAAATATATTCAAGTTCTACAATTTAAATATTACTACTATATAGTCTAAAGTTTAGTGTTTACCAAGATATAAGGGATATTTACCATGGTAAAATATATTCAAGTTCTACAGTTTAAATATTACTACTATATAGTCTAAAGTTTAGTGTTTACCAAGGTATAGGGGATATTTACCATGATAAAATATATATATAAAATATATTCAAGTCCTACAGTTTAAATATTACTACTATATAGTCTAAAGTTTAGTGTTTACCAAGGTATAGGGGGTATTCACCATGGTAAAATATATTTATTAAATATACCCATATTCTACAGTTTAAATACTACTACTTTATTGTCTAAAGTTTAATGTTTACCAAGGTATAGGGGATATTTACCATGGTAAAATATCTATATAAAATATATTCTACAGTTTAAATATTATAAGCTAGTCTAAAGTTTAGTGTTTACCAAGGTATAGGGGATATTTACCATGGTAAAATTTATATATAAAATATATATAAAACCAAGGGAAAGGAGAAAACAAGTTTAAATACTGGTATTGGAACAACAGAAAAGCTGGCGGCGGTCAAATTCGTTAAGTGTGAAATATTTTTTAATGAAGCTTAGAAATATTGATGTGTTCTAAAAAAAGTGTAAAATAATTGCCAATTTTTTTTTATTATTACAGCAAGTTGTGACTTTCAATCACAATTGGAGATATCAAACATAAATTGGAGATATCAAAGATAAATTGGAGATATCAAACATAAATTGGAGATATCAAAGATAAATTGGAGATATCAAACATAAATTGGAGATATCAAAGATAAATTGGAGATATCAAACATAAATTGGAGATATCAAAGATAAATTGGAGATATCAAACATAAATTGGAGATATCAAAGATAAATTGGAGATATCAAACATAAATTGGAGATATCAAAGATAAATTGGAGATATCAAACATAAATTGGAGATATCAAAGATAAATTGGAGATATCAAACATAAATTGGAGATATCAAAGNTCTTGATGCAGTGTTCTAGGAGGATCTAAGTTTATAATTGAAGAAACCCCGTCTTGATGCAGTGTTCTAGGCGGATCTAAGTTTATAATTGAAGAAACCCTATCTTGATGCAGTGTTCTAGGCGGATCTAAGTTTATAATTGAAGAAACCCTATCTTGATGCAGTGTTCTAGGAGGATCTTAGTTTCTCATTACAAACATTTTTATAATATTATTTGCAGGTTTGACTAGAGAGAGAGATCTTTTGAATCTGCAAGTAACGATGTAGAATATCTAACCTCTGATATTTTATTATTAATGGATTTATTCAATAGATAGATAGATAGATAGATATATAGATAGATAGATAAATATATAGATAGATATATAGATAGATAGATAGATAGATAGATAGATAGATAGATAGATAGATAGATAGATAGATAGATAGATAGATAGATAGATAGATAGATAGATAGAAAGATAGATAGATAGATAGATAGATAGATAGATAGATAGATAGATAGATAGATAGATAGATAGATAGATAGATAGATAGAAAGATAGATAGAAAGATAGAAAGATAGATAGAAAAGACAGATAGATAGATAGATAGATAGACAGATGTACATCATTTCTTTTGCTACTAATACATATATCCAGAATATTTCGATACTTTTATGCAAGGGATATTTATGGTGTTTGGAAACTTTGGATATCTTATGTTAGAAATATCCAAGATGTTATGAAACTTCTATACATGCAGGCTATATACAGAACAAGAAGATACTTTGATTTTGTGGATATCCTAGATGTTTGAATACATACTGTAGATTTCCAGATATATGAGATACTTTTATATCAAGAATATCCAAGATGTTTGAATACTTCTTACACTTATAGAGATATCCAGAAAATTGAGATACTTCTATGTTGTGAATATCCAAGATGTTTGAATACTTCTAACACTTATAGAGATATCCAGAAAATTGAGATACTTCTATGTTGTGAATATCCAAGATGTTTTGATGTTTCCTATACTGGAGATATCCAGAAAATTGAGATACTTCTATGTTGTGAATATCCAAGATGTTTTGATGTTTCCTATACTGGAGATATCCAAATAATTGAGATACTTCTATGTTGTGAATATCCGAGATGTTTTGATACTTCCTATACTGGAGATATCCAAATAAATGAGATACTTTAATGTTGTGGATATCCAAGATGTTTTGATATTTCCTACACTGGAGATATCTAGATAAAGGAGATACTTCTATGTTGTGAATATCCAAGATGTTTGGATACTTCCTATACTAGAGATATCCAGATAAAGGAGATACTTCTATGTTGTGAATATCCAAGATGTTTGGATATTTCCTATACTGATGATAACCAAGAGGTTATTTATCAATCCTATACTGAAGATATCCAGGAGGGTTTGATACTTATATGTTGTAAATATCTACACCTGGTCATGGTCATAATCAATTAATCATTTCGGGAAAATATATCATTTTTCATAAAAGAAAAATCTGTACTCCCCCCCCCACACCCCACCTTTTTTACTCCCTTTTCCTGATACAGTTTCATATAGATACATTTAATCATTCTACCTTTCACTTTATTTTCACTCAAATATCCGTTCATCCTTTTATCTTTTTTTGCTCAAAAAACTTTCATCCTTTTATCTTTTTTGAACAAAAAAACTTTCATCCTTTTATCTTTTTTTGAACAAAAAAACTTTCATCCTTTTATCTTTTTTGCCCAAAAAAACTTTCATCCCTTTATCTTTTTTGCTCAAAAAACTTTCATCCCTTTCTCTTTTTTGCTCAAAAAAACTTTCATCCTTTTATCTTTTTTGCCCAAAAAAACTTTCATCCTTTCATCTTTTTTGCTCAAAAAATTTCATCCTTTTATCTTTTTTTGCTCAAAAAAACTTTCAACCTTTCACCTTCTTTTTGCTCAAATTGCCTTTTAACCTTTCACCTTATTTTTGCTCTAATATCCTTTTAACCTTTCACCTTATTTTTGCTCAAATATCCTTTCAACCTTTCACCTTATTTTTGCTCAAATATCCTTTTAACCTTTCACCTTTTTTTGCTCTAATATCCTTTTAACCTTTCACCTTATTTTTGCACAAATATCCTTTCAACCTTTCACCTTATTTTTGCTCAAATATCCTTTCAACCTTTCACCTTATTTTTGCTCTAATATCCTTTTAACCTTTCACCTTATTTTTGCTCAAATATCCTTTAAACCTTTCACCTTATTTTTAATCAAATAACCTTTCAACCTTTCACCTTATTTTCGCTCAAATAACCTTTTAACCTTTTACCTTATTTTTGCACAAATATCCTTTCAACCTTTCACCTTATTTTTGCTCAAATAACCTTTCAACCTTTCACCTTATTTTTGCTCAAATATCCTTTTAACCTTTCACCTTATTTATGCTCTAATATCCTTTTAACCTTTCACCTTATTTTTGCTCAAATATCCTTTCAACTTTTCACCTTATTTTTGCTCAAATAACCTTTCAACCTTTCGCCTTATTTTTACTCAAATAACCTTTCAACCTTTCACCTTATTTTTGTTCAAATATCCTCTCAACCTTTCACCTTATTTTTGTTCAAATATCCTTTCAACCTTTCACGTTATTTTCGCTCAAATAACCTTTTAACCTTTTACCTTATTTTTGCACAAATATCCTTTCAACCTTTCACCTTATTTTTGCTCAAATATCCTTTCAACCTTTCACGTTATTTTCGCTCAAATAACCTTTTAACCTTTTACCTTATTTTTGCACAAATATCCTTTCAACCTTTCACCTTATTTTTGCTCAAATATCCTTTCAACCTTTCACCTTATTTTTGCTCAAATATCCTGTCAACCTTTCACCTTAATTTTACTCAAATATCATCCTTTTTCCCTGCCCAACCCCGGACTCTCCCCTAACCATAATATTTTCTTCTCTGATCTTCTCTTTAAACCTTAAACTATCCAACAAACCCTAAATCTGCTATCTTTCTCTTTTGAAAACCATTCCTTAAGCCTTTCTTCCTTTTCCTTCTTTCCTTTTTTCAATTCATCCATTATCTTTACTTAAAACTTTGATTTGTCTTAAAAGGGTAAAAAGCATTAAACTTAAATTAGAAATTTTGTATTTGTCACTGTTTAATTTACACAATTTCAACTCCATTGTTTTATCTGGAATCTGCTTTCAAGTCAGGTTTTCTCCTCTTTACACATTCAACCTTTCTTAGAACTCTTTCATTCATTTATTCATTCATTCATTCATTCATCCTTTCATACAACCTTTCATCCTGTCATCATTTCATCCTTTCATCCTTTCATTCTTTCATTCTTCTATATATATATATATATATATATATATATATGTTTTGCTTGTCTGTTTTTTTGTTTGGGTGTCTGTCTGTCTGTGGGTCGAAGTTGGGATTAGAAAGTCAGAGTTTGTGGCAAAGACTCAATTTCTTTCTTCATTTTTTTCTAAGTAGCAATTATTTGCGATGGCTACCTCTGTCTATTCATAAATTTCCATCTTCCATATTGTCACGGTCTAAAATCCAATAATGTTGACTCCACATTTATATATTTCGGTCTGGGTGGACCCTCATCAATTCATAAGATTTGTTTCTGTCAGGAACAAAATCTTAATTTAAACATTTAGTTTATTAACCTTCTCCTTAATCTCATCTTGATCTGTCGGCTTGATTAAATGTACATATTTAATCAAAAGAATNCCCCCCCCGACATCCTGGGCCCCCTATAGTCCTATACCACACACTGTGATGTCATATGATACTAAAATATTGGTAGTTAACCAGATATCTTTCTTAGAACAGAGATGTATATTCTTTACAATTTAAATTTTTTAAAATTTTTTAAAAATTTAAAAGCTAACTGATTTTTAAAACTTTCTAATGTAATTTTTCCTAAAAGCAAAATTGGGATCCATGTTTTTTATCCTTTATCAAAAACTATTAATCATTGGATTAACAATGTGAGTTTCTCTTGTAAAATCCTGAGTACTTTTAGTACCAAAACCAAACCTAAACCTCTCTGATTCCAATTACATCCGTTTTACTTATAGATTAAAGGAAACTAGCTGTACAAGACATAATTAAAAAGTGAGCTTCAAAAACGGATAATATCTTCCACATGGTGGATCGAATAACGGTTTAAAGGGTACCATTGTGAATCGGACAAGGCGTGAAATAAAGGTTAGTGTTCTCGATCTAGATTGGTTAAGGTTGGCCGGGTCAAAATTTAAACTTTTAAAAGAAATAATGATGGCTTAATAATTTGATATTAAAATTATTCTTAAATTTTTTCTTGTATATATACAGGATTCTTCCAGAAATAAATATTGTATTTTTTATTTAGTTTAAGATGAAAAATAGTCCCCGTTTATCTGGAACCAGAGGAATCCAACCAGCAAATTTCTCATTTTCTTCAACATCAAACCACACATTTAAATTTAGTGTCTGTAAGGACGGAGTGGGGGGGGGGGGAGAATTTCTTTTGCTTTTCTTGTAGTAAATACCCTACTCCATAAACTGCTCTCGAACCTGTATCTATCCAGTACAATTCAGTTTTACTTAGCCATCAATACTAAACCCGGACACAATCTCGTCAGCTATCAATGTCTACACAGACACAAGCACGTAATCGACCAATGCCAAACCCATGGGCGCGATCAGCTATCAATGTCTCTCCACGGATACAAACAAGTAATATATCAATGTCAAACGAATTGGCACGATCAGCTATCAATGTCTCTCCATGGACACAAGCACTTAATCGATCAACACCAAACCAATGGGCACGATCAGCTATCAATGTCTCTCCACAGACACAAGCACTTAATCGATCAACACCAAACCAATGGGCACGATCAGCTATCAATGTCTCTCCACATAATCGATCAATGCCAAACCAATGGGCGCGATCAGCTATCAATGTCTCTCCACAGACACAAGCACTTAATCGATCAATGCCAAACCAATGGGCGCCAGGGGCGGACACAGGGGGGTGGCGGGGGGACATTTATAGCACAGTTAAACTAGACGCAATTAAGACGTACTTCATTTTATATCACATGATTTAGCAAATCATGTTACATGACTCTTTGAAGCGCAGTTCAAATGAATAATGGGTTTTACGTAGAGGTTTACAAACGTTAGCTAATAATACCCCTCTACCCAATCGGTCTGGTTTCTCCCTTTTCTAGGTATAGCTTTAGCTTGGACTAAAGCAGAGTCCACAATTGATGAATTGTAATCCCTGCTGAGAAGAAAATCCCTTAGGTTTGAGAATTGTTCATCCCTGAGTTCTGGTTTGCTGCAAAGTTTTCTACTTACCATCCTTTCATCCTTTCCATCCCTCCTTCTCCCCTTTCCTTCTCTATTTAAGGTTAGTATGACTAAAGCAAAGTGGCGACCCTAATCTCAGATTTCACGCACATCTATATAAGTATTCAGACTATCTATACTTAACACGTCATTAGGTAGATATGTCAAAGTGTTAGAAATCATATTTTATTCAACAGAGTTTATATGAATAAATATATAATATGATATGCCTCTGCCAGGACATTGAATGTGTAACATATAAAATTAACTTGCATTCTGTCATTTTTATCTCTGATTTTAAATCAGTCAAAATTAGCGTTAACATTTTTTTATATGCTCCTTTATTACATCTTCCATCATGTTATAAGCATCTAATATGTCGAGGTCTCGTTTAGCAAAAGTTTTAGTTTAAAGTATCCTAAAATTTTGTGTTAACAGTGAATTTAGACAATTCCTTAGTCTTTGTCATTGTCAGGTATTACTTTTTAAATTTATTTTCTTTTAATTTTGTATTTTCCAGGGGGGGCAAGAGGACTACTGCCCCCCCTGTGTACGCCACTGATGCTATGTATTTAGAAATATGATCCAACCAGTACAGGGGCGTAAATAGGGGGGGTTATTGGGGTTAAGTACCCCACCCCCTAGAATCCACAAGATTCTAGGGGGGTAATTACCCCCCAACAAAATCTTGGAGACATAATATTCCCGTTTAGAAACTTGATCTTCATTCTCAATGTCCATGACTACCATTAAGAGGAAAAATATAAACATATTTTTTGGCGCTTCTCGCATATAATTTGACTCAATTAACTTAAACAAAGTAACACAGATAAATTTTACAAAAAAACGATTTTTTAATGCAGTAGCGTACTTGCACTATATGTCATAATAAAACAGGACATTCGTATATATATATATATATATGGTGTCTATAGCGATCAAACGGTTGGGCTGATTGGGCTGAAATTTTGTGTTGTATGAATGGGATTGTACATGGTGGGGGGGGGGGAAATCGGCAAAATTTACCCCCCCCCTCCCCCTAGACAATTCTTAATTACCCCTCTGGATCCAACAACGAATTATAAAATAGCAAATACGAAAATCTTTAGTTCATGAGCGACAATGGGTTGTTTCCAAAGTTAAGATTTGCTGACTTTTAATCAGAACCCTTTATTTACCGTGGTAAAAGTTATATATAATGAGAATGCACAAAAATTACTGCTTCATATCAGAAGTGTAAATGTATAATAAACATATTGCGTGTCTTTGTTCTTTTACGATATTAAAAAGAAATTACCAATCAAGAAAAGTAAGAACATGAAAAAAAATAATTAAAACCGGAATGAATGATTGATATTGAATGTGATAGATAGATAGATAAACATAAATAGATTAAAAGAGCGACATATATATATATCAGAATAGGAATATATATATAGACATAAATAGATGAATAGATATATATAGGCTGGGAAATGAAAAGAATGGATAGACTCAGAGATGATTAGATATATAGACATATTGTAGTAAATGTCCTACACCAATAAATACTTTTAAATCAGTACAACCCAAGGTACAGCTCAATCTCAAACTCCAGGTTCTCCAATAATACTTTGGTCAGTATCAATCCGGATATGGCTCAGTCTGTATTATCAGGTATCTGTCTTATAAGATACAACTCAATCAGGAACTCAAGGTTCCATGAATACCAAAGTCAATATCAATCCGGATATGACTCAGTCTGTATCTCAGGTATCTGTCTTGTAATATACAACTCAATCAGGAACTCAAGGTTCCATGAATACCAAAGTCAATATCAATCCAGATATGACTCAATATGTATTCTCAGGTATCTGTCTTACAAGATACAACTCAATATAATTTTGAATACTATGATCCAGGTTAAGCTAATGAATGTAATTACAAGGTTCACATATTTATTTACAAACGTAATAAAGCTAAGTCCTGATGTAGGGTTCACATAGTTATTCACAGCGTAGTTCAGATAACTATAATATAAGTTTTACGTAGTTATTAACAATGTCGATAATTAAATAGAAAGCTTAGTTAGGTTATTATTATGTCCAACGTAGTTCAGGTTTACACGATATTCATTACAATATATGAATAGATAGACATGTAGAGATGAATAGATAGGCATATTTAGATGAATAGATAGACGTGTATCGATGAGTAGATAGTTATATAGACATGTATACATGAATAGATAGAAAGTATAGTTTCATTAGATAGTTTGGCTCCGCCGACAAAATAATTGCCATCCAATTCATTAATCAAACATGCTGATAGATAGATAGATAGATAGATAGATAGATATATACATACATACATACATACATACATACATACATACATACATAGATAGATAAATAGATAGATAGATAGATAGATAGATAGATAGATAGATAGATAGATAGATAGATAGATAGATATGAGATGTAAGGGTAGAGAGTTAGACAGGTTAATAGATAACTATACAGGGTATGGTAGATAAGTAGGGGGTATAATGAACATTTTATGCAGATTTAACCAAATCATAAATCTGAAAATTGTCGGGAAATGTTGAAAGAAAATAATTAACATGTCCGGGGTTAGATAAACAGATAAATACTTGAGAAAACGAACACAAATATATAGTTAATGATAGAATATTGGCTCACAACCTTTACTAGTCCGATATTTTGATATTTTGATATTTTGATATTTTGATATTTTGATATTTTGATATTTTGATATTTTGATATTTTGATATTTTGATATTTTGATATTTTGATGTTTTTAAATTTTGATATTTTAATATTTTAATATTTTGATATTTTGATATTTTGATAATTTAATATTTTGATATTTTGATAATTTGATATTTTGATATTTTGATATTTTGATATTTGGATATTTGGATATTTTGATCTTCATTAAGTTTGTTATAAAAAACAAAAAAATTGAGTCTTTGCCACAAACTCTGATTTTATAATCCCTATACCTTTGCAATACAATGTCGGAGACCTTTGATATTTCAAACTCGGAATTCTGTTGGATCCAAAAGTATTTTTCATTCCAGTTGGGGGGGGGGGGGACATTTGTTGAAAAATAGCTACTGTCAATTTATGACTAGACATCTTAATAAAATATACCAATATAATTGTGCATGTCACTTTTACAGGAAACCACAATTTGAAAACTTTAAATTTCAATGAGAAAAACTAGGATTTCTCTCTCATCCATTCATTATCAGACAAAGGTTTCAAGGGTACAGTTTGAATCAGACATGTGATTTATAAATGGAGGGTCAGTTGAAATAACGTCATATGTCCCTTTAAGAGTTTCTCCCTGAGCTGTTGGCAGGTCAGGGGGAGGGGGGTAAAAACTTATATAGGTATTACCCCTAATATAACACTTTCATTTCTTGTCAGATTTCAAGATAATTTAGGTATGCAGGCCATCTTATTCAATAATCATGCAGTTAGGTTGGTTGCTTTAAATATGCACTCAAATCTGAAAACAAGTCGATGTTCGTTTTATGCTGAACTACTCGTACAACTTTGCAACCTCGTAGCTCGTCTATTTTTCATTTTACTCCAAAGTATGAGAACATTTGTTTGATTTTGTAAAAGGATTTTGAAACCTATTTTTTCCAATATGCATATTTCAAATTAGCTAAATGTAATACATTTACTCCATGTGATTTCAATTCAAGTCAAATAGTCAAAATATCGGGTTCGAAGTTTGGAAGTTGTTTGAGAGCCTCCTTAAGCAGAGAAAGATTAACAATGCTAAGAATAATCAATTTCTTTCTCAAATGCCATGTAATCACGAGTTAATAAATATCTTTGTGTTGTACCTTGTGTTGCTTTGGTAAACATTTGAAAAAAAATTACTTTTAAAAATCACCCTGTATCTATATATTTACGCTGCATGTATCCAATAAATATTAAAAGGACTGAAGAATCAATTTAGAAATTAACAATTTTTCTAAATGTTGATAATTCATGATAAAATATGTAAAATCTTACAATTCTTTTAATTTTATTATTTAATGCACGAAGCGCTCCAATTTTATGCCATGTTCCAAGTTTGTTATTTTACTGTTTATGCTCTTTCCCAGCTTACTGTTCAGCTATCCAACTATTTCCTATCCTATTGTTAAAAGGAAAAGTTTATATTTGGTTGGATTGAATCCTTTAAATGATCCTCTTAATCCTCTCACAATACTTCAATCCTAATTAACTCCCGGCCAGTACACACTGTACAGTAGGATGGGGCGTATACAGGGGGAAAGTCCATTTATAGGTCAACTGTTTTTTTGTTATCAGGATGGAATAAAATCCCTCCCCCCAATTCCCCAATTTGTGCATGGTATTTTTTTATAAAATAAATTCTTCCAGCATAAAAGATCTTTCTTTCTCTTTTAAGTTTTGTCATAAATTGTTAAAATATTATCTTTCAACATTTATTTACATTTTTCAATAGGTGGAGGTCCCCCCCCCCCATCTGTCTACCAAAACCATTTACCCCCCTCCACCAACCCCCTTGATACACCATGGTGAATATTAAATGCAGGTTTTATCCTCCAGAAAATGCAATTTCGAATTTCCAATTTTTGTTCAGATAGTTTCCTCTTTGATGATAGAATAGTTTATGCTTCCAGCTTGCTGTATTACTAGCTTATATGGTATATTCATCTACATCAAATACCAATTTTTACCCCCCTCCCCTTTCCCCTCGCCCCACCACCATATATTGCTTGTCACGAATGCCACACCCCTCTTTGCCATGAATAAAGAGGTAATCAGAATTTGAAAATTTAAAAAACAAAAAAAATTATCCCTCAAGTCAAGAAAATTATAGGTATTTGGAAAATTTGATGATGAAAGCTAAAAAAATCATTTTAATTTATTTTTCAAGATTATATACTAAAGTTTGGGAACATTCCCTTTATAAATATTTATGTTTCTCCCCTTGATGTCAACATTACTTTCATACTTGGTTAAATTTAACTCTTTCATCCCTCAATCAGAACCCGGGTAATAGGATACAGTTGGGGTATATTATCATATACAGTTAGGGTATATTATCATATACAGTTGGGGTATATTATAACATACAGTTGGGGTATATTATCATATACCTAAACAGTTGGGGCATATCATCATATATCCAAACAGTTAGGATTTATTATCATGAATACATATATATGTATCCAATAAATAAGATATATCTAACATTTCTAATATATCTAATATATCAAATATATCTAACATTTCTGATATATCTGACATATATAATATATCTAATACATCTAATATATCTAATATTTCTAATATATCTGATATATCCTAAACTGAAGGATTAACCAAATATAACTAATCTTTGATCAAGATTGCAGAAGAAGGGTGAGAGGGGGAATTGTAAAGGAGTGAATGAGGGGTGAAGGAGGGGGGGATTGAAGGAGGGGAAGAGAATGTTTAAGATTAGGTACAGGATGTGTTATAATATACACAAGTTTGTATTTAGTATCAGTACAACAAATAAAATTGTATATTTCTCTAGCTCATAATTATGCAAAATCTCGGGATTTAGAATTCTTTAGAATTTTGAATAACCACTATTTTAAAAATTAAAGGTTTAGAATGTCTGTAGGGAACTGTAAACATAATTCAAGAAAAAATAGCAAAGCCCGTTTTACAACTTTACCCTTGAAAAATATTATTAAAAATGTGGTTGGTTGATACTGTCGTTTTCCTGACTCCGAAGAGTGTTTTAATTTTCATAATTTCTCCATTACAGGTCACTTTTGTAAGGAAACCGCAAATGAAAATAAACAGTTTAAAGAAATATAAACATGAATATCTATAGTTCATACTTGATTAGATAACTCTTTTAAGGGTACTGTTGTAAATCAAACATCGCCATCTTTGCAATTGAAATTACGCTCACAGTCCCTTTAAATAAAGCTCGATTTTGTCTTAACCAGCTGGACTCTGAAATATGTACAAATCCAAGGATTTAATGCAAGGAAAGTTATTTTAGAGGTGTACGCATCTTTTGTACTGCAGTGTACTGTCACTGGGCGGTAATGTAAACACGAGACGGATGTCAAAGCATGACATGGGATCCATCTTTCACATATCAATTAATCAATAAAATATTCTGGTCATAGGAAACTATTATGTGAATTATCAAAATTATCAAAATGCAATGCTTTTATCCTCCTCGGATACTAAACGAACACTGAGGCATCTATTCTTGTTTACAAATTCCGCCCAGAGATGTAAGCAGAGTATACGCAACTGCAATAAACTTTCCTTGCATTACATTCTTGTACAAATCAGTCAAAAAAATCGTTAACTCTGCATAAGAATTGTGTTTTTGCCACAAACTGTGATTTTTATTCGCTAAATCTTTAAACCCAATATCGAAGGCCTGAGATATTTCAAACCATGTTGGATCAAATAAATTTTATGTTTGAAATACCAAAGGTATTCCGATTGAAAAGGTATAGGGATTAGAAAATTTGAGTTTGTGGCAAAATTCAATTCCCTTATTCATTATTGATTCATGTTTCTAATTTAGAGGATTAAAACCGTATTGTACCGTAGTGTACCGTAGTGTACCGTAGTAACGGAAAAACTTCGTTTAAAGTTTGTTGTCAATGAAATATAAATAAACATGAATTTATGTTTTTAAACTATTATTTCTGGACACTCTAATGAGAATGTGATCGTCAGTATTCGAGAAAATTACGAAAAAAGATAATTAATTTTATAGATAAAAAAAAAACATAATTAGGGAAATCCATGATAAACATTAAATATTGAATTCTCGTAAGAATATACAAATGTAATAAGAGTTGGAGGTGTGGGGGGAGGGGAGGGGTTAAACCTGATATGGTTGCATGTATAATTTTATACTCCGCGCTAAATTGAAACTATTCATACACTCATCCTTGCTATGCCCCCTGGACTTTAGTGTAACCGTCAAGAAAGATCTCTGAAATAAAGTTCCAGGAATCGAAAACACAGAACACTATTTCCAGTGGTATTTTTCTTGCCACTTGAGTAAAATGTGTTTTACTGCCGGGCTTTTTATTCTATATTTTTCTTACATAGATTTGATGCTCAGTGATGATCTTCTTCGTTTTCCTCTATATACATGGTTATTTTTATTATAATGATTTATTTGTCGAACACATAAAATTGGTTCAGATATTAGATTAGAACTATAATTCAATTAATACATAGGTTTTCAACTAACGACTTTAATTCTTCTCTAATGTCGTCTTCTTCACAGTCTATAAGGATAGGAAAGATATGAGAATTTGTTCAGTTTTATTAACTAGAATCATGATTTCCTGCACCTGTAAACTGGTCTCCTAAACCTGTAAACTGGTTTCCTGCACCTGTAAACTGGTTTCCTGCACCTGTAAACTGGTTTCTTTTCTTGAATTAATCTCAAATTTAAAGAGTTCCTTATTGAATTTATCTAGAATTTAAAGGGTTTCTTAGTGAATTTATCTAGATGTTAAAAGGTTCCTCAGTAAATTAATCAAAATTTAAAGGGTTCCTTAGTGAATTAATCAAAATTTTAAAGGTTCCTCAGTAAATTAATCAAACTTTAAAGGGTTCCTTAGTGAATTAATCTAAAGTTTAAAGGGTTCCTTGTTGAAATGTTGATGTGGTTTTTTAAGTATATACAAAAAACAACGTTGTTAATGACTTTGAGAAATTCTTAAAAAACGAAATTGAAAAGAAAGAAAAGGGTAGATTTTTAAAAAGAATATGGAATAAAGTCGAGAAAATAAAGTAAATAAATCCAGGAGAAGGAGTATTTACCCAAAAAGAAAAATTTTATATAAATGGAATAATTTTACTAAATTTTGGAAGATTAAATTGAATTATAAAACGATTAGTAAGGATTGAACACACAAATATTTTGAGGATTAGAATATTAAATCAGTTTAGTTTCACAACTTTTACAATTTATACCATGCATGTTGGGATCAAAATACATATTTCTCAGATTTAATTTTTTTTGGGAGGGGGGAGGGGAAAGTAAAAAAATAACATTAAAAACAATTTGAGAGATAAAAAATAAGGGATTTAAGTAAAGAATGTTAAAATGAGAAGAAAGAAAAGAGGAGAATTGTAGGGGAAGGGAAGAGATGGAGTATGAAGGGAAAGGATAGAGGAGAATTTTGGGGAAGGGAAAAGATGGAGTAAGATGGGAAAGGAAAGAGAAGAATTGTAGGGGAAGGGAAGAGATGGAGTAAGAAGGGAAAGGAAAGAGAAGAATTGTAGGGGAAGGGAAGAGATGGAGTATGAAGGGAAAGGAAATAGGAGAATTGTAAAGGAAGGGAAGGGATGGAGTATTAAGGGAAAGAAAAGAGGAAAAAAGCAAGGGAAGGAAAGGGGTAGAGCATGAAAGGAAAAGAAAGAGAAAAATATAAGGAGAAGGGAAGAGATGGAGTATGAAGGGAAAGGAAAGAGGGGATTAGTAGGGGAAGGGAAAGAATCAAGCATGGGGGGAAGTGAAAGAGGAGAATAGGAGGGGAAGGGAAGGGAATGGAGCATGAAGGGAAAGGGTGAGATGAGAATAGATTTAGCAAAGTGCAGGGAAAAAGTTAATAAGTGGTAAATAAAAAAGGATAGGTTGGAGAAGGGAGGGAAATGAGGAAAGGGGAGATGATGGAGTGGGGGGGAGTGGGCTGGGGAAGGGGGGTAGGATGATTAGCTAGCTTTGAAGAAGGTAAGGATGAGAAATGTTGGCACTGATATCTTTAGAATACGTCTTCAGTAGTCTGGGCTTGACATATTGGTAAACAGGCAGACAGACAGACAGACATGGATTGACATACAGATAATTAATTAGACATACAGACCTGCAGGTAAAGAGATAATCAACTAGACATACAAACATTAGACCTAAAGACATAAAGACAATCAACTAGACATGGAAGAACACCAATACAAACAGTTAATAAGACATTCACATATAAACCTATGGACACATGCAACTACTCATCTAGACATACAGATATATCACTTGACATACAACTACTTTACTAGACATACAGCTACTTTACTAGACAATAGCTAGAAACACACTAAAAGACACCCTAGCACCCTACAGATGTAAATAAAGTCTAACAAGATTAACATCAATTAAGGATTCCTGTATATATTAAGCTGTATAAAATATCTTCTTCTGACAGATGTAGAAGACGGAATACATATTAAGTTACTGAATGCAGATCTACAAAAACCAACAAATTGACGGCTAATTTGGCGCGAGCAAAAACACAAACAAACAGACTGAGAGATTGCTAAACCCACAGAGAAAGATACTTAATTTCTCAAGACACCCACGCTGCTTGGGATATAGTGTGAGAAGCAGTAAAACAAATAGAAATCTGGATATCCACATATCTTTGAATAAACCTAGAGAGAGCTTGGTTTTGTTTTAGAAAAAGACTGTATTACAAGACGCCCAAATGTAATGCCGTCTGTGTATAATATATACTTATTTGTATTGTAATTGTTTCTAATTTTCACAATAATGTGTAATCTATTAAATTTAAGTGTTTTGCTATGTTTTTTTAAAATTTTGAATTGGGATAGAAACAACCCTTGTGAACAACTTAGCGGACTTCTTTTTAAATGATTTCTTTGGAAAGATAAAGGAAGATGGAAACCAATCCAACCACGAACCATAAATGGAAACCTGGAAATGAATCTTCCCAGCTATCGTTATTGATAAAATCAATTGGTTTCCCTCACACAACTGGACGCGGCAAACTGGGATTTTCACGCGCGCAGGAAATAAAATTATCATTTTAACAAATACACAATTCATATTGTAAAACAAAAAGGGCGTACATTATAAGCCCCCCCCCCCCACTCCGTTTAATGCATGCACATTGCACAATGACCCTTTGATAACACGAAACGTACTACGACTTATCTCACTTTTTTACACCGAGCTTTTGGTCAGACGGTCAAATTGTCACAAGAACCCGGTGCACGGCATTGAAATCTCCTCTGCTGGTTAACCGAACCCTGTAATAAATTTAACTTGTGAATTAATGTAATTTAAAACTATGTAACTCAAACACTAGAGAGAGTGGAGTAGGGAGGAGAAGGGATGAAGGGGTGGAGGGGTGTAAGGTGAGAGGAGGGATCGAGGGTATAGGAAAGATGGAGTGGGGGGGGGGGTTCTTTATTGAAATCTAATGTTGATTTAAACCCCATAAAATCGAATACCCGGGGTGAGAAATCAATCAAAAGATATCAGTTTAACCTTTTACAGAAGTTTTAATCTTCAAGAAATCTTTTCTTACAACGAAATGTTTTCTCCATTCAATTTAGTTCAAAAATAAGAATTTAACGTAAAACGGTTCACTTACTATTTGTCTTTGAGACATTGAATGTACAACTCATGTATGGGTTGTTACCCAAAAATTATGAGACTGTAATGACGACACGAAACTCTTTACTTAAGACAAACTTCCCAGTGTTAATTCCGTACAGTCGTCTCTTCGAAGCCTTATACTTTAGGGTTAACCCTGTAAGTATACATCTTAAAAGAATAAAATTATTTAATAAAAAAAAACATTTTTTTCGTCTGGTCGTTTTATTGAATGTCATTGTATAATTGTCTTTTGTCCATGTCTTTTTCAGGATTCCAAGATCTCCAAATCAAATTTAAATCTAATTAAAATGTAAAACAAAAAACAAGCCAACTGTTAAAACCCAGATTAAAATTCTATGTTTTTTGTCCAAATTCCTGTTTTATTGACCTGGGGAGAAAAACTTACTTTTTGTAAGGACGGATTTCTATTTCCTTAGGTCTAGGTTCATATATCCCTCTGCAGGTTTAAGTTTTTTCTCCAGGGTCAGGTTTAGATTTACTCGGCCCAGGTTTAGATTTTTATCCAGGGTCTATGTAGGTTCAGATATTTCTCCGGTTTCAGGCTAGAATATTTCTCCAGGGTTAGGTTTAGATTAACTCGGCCAAGGTTTGGTTTTTTATTCAGGGTCTATGTAGGTTCAGATATTTCTCCGGTTTCAGGCTAGAATATTTCTCCAGGGTTAGGTTTATATTTACTCGGCCCAGGTTTGGTTTTTTATCCAGGGTTTATGTAGGTTCAGACATTTCTCCAGTTTCAGGCTAGGATATTTCTCCAGGGTTCTGGTCCAGATGATTTATTAGGTTTAGGATCAGATAATTTGCTTGGTCTAGGTTCAGATAATGCTATGTCCAGGTTTGTACAAAACTCCAGGTCTAGGTTCAAATACAGATATTTCTCCAGGCCCAGGTTTGGATATTTCTCTAAGTCCCAGTTAGGATGTTTTTCAAGGTTTAGGTTCAGATAATTATCTATGTCCAGGTTCAGATACAAATATTTTTTCAGGTTTAGACATTTCTCTAGGTTTGGATATTTTTACAGCTCCAGGTTTAAGTATTTCTACAGGTCCAGGTTTACTTATTGCTCCGCCACTGGTTTTCAATCTTGAGAAGAGAAGATAAATTACAGAAACTAAACTATATATACTCTTAAACTCAAGGGACCGGGCCAAAATTAGAAAACAAAGAAAATACCATTCTTTTATAATTTCATGATTTCATTTATTATTTTGTAAAGATAACTTAGCCCTGTTTAACACTTGCTAAGTGTTTGGACAAATACCTTGAGATCATTACAGGGCGGGGGGGGATACAGATCTACAATTACAATTTCAGAACAGGTTCTTTTCAAAAATGTCTGGAAATAAATTCAAATTGTGTAATGTTACAGACTCAAATATGCTTGATGCGGTGGTCGCCAGAATAAAATGGAATGTACATGTGACATAAAATCTAAATTCAACATGAGATTCTAAAAAAGTAAAATTTAGTAGATGCATAATATTTTATTGTTGATTTTCCAATTTAAAGGGAATGACCGGCTATGTAAGGTAGAGTATGCAGTGTTGTGGAAAACTTCTTTCGGATTCATTTGAGACATATAAAACTTTTTAAAGGTATGTAAATCCTGAGTTTGAGCGCAAATTCGACGTTCAAAACTCCTACTTTGGGGGTGGATACGTTTTCAGAATTAGTTTTTTTTAAATTATTAAATAACAGCGACATAAAATGTAAATATTTTTATGATAAACAAAATGTTTTGTTTTTTTCTAAGAATCACTTAATTGATTGTATTTAATGTCGAAAAGTGTGACATTGGTAAATAACAAAAATGCCGTAATACCAGTAGCTATAAATGAACTTTCCACGCTTATTTTAAACTTTCTTTGCGGACTTCTCACCAAAATTCCGGAAAATATTTGTATGCCCTATACTATACCTTATTGTTAAGACAACTACAAAGTATCCACATTTCTCATTCTGAATAGAAATGAGGTTGCGTGATTAGATCGGATGATATTTTTCTATTTTCTTAAATAAGTTAAATCTAAATTTAAAGTATTGTTTTTGTAATCTCAAGTGACCATCCATTTGAATAAGGGCACTGCCATGATTCATAACGGTACCCTTTAAGCATTTGTCTGATCAATTATTTAGAAAATATCATAATTTTTCAGTTTAAAAAGTGTTAAATTTAACCATTCATTCTTTATCAGACAAGCTTTAAAAGATACTGCTTTGAATCGGACATGCCACTCTATAGCTGGAGGTCAGTTAAAATTATGTCTTCAATTTCATTTAAGACTTTAAAAAGACAGAGAGAAAGAGAGAAAGAGAGAAAGAGAGATAGATAGATAGAGAGAAAGAGAGAAAGAGGGAAAGAGAGAAAGAGAGAAAGAGAGAAAGAGAGATAGAGAGAAAGAGAGTAAGAGGGAAAGAGAGTAGATAGATAGATAGATAGATAGATATTTTTGTTAAGTTGGACCGTAAGAAAAACAAATAACTTTCTGGTTATTTCTGAACCAATATTTTCTAAACCAATATTTCTAAACCAATATTTCTGAACCAATATTTCTGAACCAATATTTCTGAACCAATATTTCTGAACCAATATTTCTGAACCAATATTTCTTCCTTTATCTGGGATAGATATGTAAATTGTTATATTTCACCCAGTACTACAGGTTCAATGTATTCAAAACATTTAGAGTAGTCATCTTTGTTTGTTTGTCCGATCATAACTCACGAACCCCTAGACCGATTTGCCTTAACTTATGATTGGGGATTTCGGTGGAGCCATATTGGAATGCTCTTTGTCTGGATTAAGAATTATAAGTAATTGAGTCATTTATAGGGAAAACTCCTTGCAAAGCTGGGTTTCGTTAATATGTCAGGCAAAGCTGGATTCCCACGCTAGCTTTAATCTATTGGTTAAACCAATGAGAGTTGAAGTAATGATAGGGAGAGGTTTTACTATATTTAACTGTGACGTATTAGGACAGCCTAGAAACTGGTCCTATTGTTGACAAACAATAATTAGAAAAATAAGGAAACCCTTCTTCTATGTATATATTATACTTTGTTTGTCTGTCTGTTTGTCTGTTTCCAAATACAAAACCTTTTGAGGCAATTCACGTGACCCCAGGTCAGGTTTATGAATGCTTAGAATTACAAAAATTTGTCTCTTCTAATTTTTTTTAATTTTGTAAAAGTTTGAAAATCCACGAACTATTTTTGCTATTATTTTATTTTGTACAAAGAGAAGATATTTACAGATGTTCACAATTAATAACTTTTTATAACACTGTTGTTTTGGTTCGCAGTGTTATAAAGTTTTATAAAGGACAGAAATTTTCTCTTTATCGAGAAGGTTTAAGTCTTTTTAGATTTAATTTTGCCGCTTTAGCGAGGTACACAATATAACCTTCAAGATATATAGAAAATTTAAGTCCAACAACTTTATAGCACGTCGTGCCAAAATAATAGTGTTATAGGTAATTTTATGAAACGTTCGTGTACTTGTCTTATTTCAATTTCTATTTCTAGATCAAATAAGCTTTTAAACAAAGCAGAAGTCAAAGTATAAAGTTGATTCCATTTATTTTTATTTTAATGGGAAAACATATTTTGGAAATATGCTAATTTTTTTTGAGAAAAGAATGATAAAGTACAGTTTCATGAAAGTTAAAAAGAAGATAAGCTCAAAGCGCCCTAAAAGCATAGCTTTATAAATTTGGCTTGTCTGTCTGTATCAATTTAACGTCAAAACTGTGGAACTGATAATTTTAACTCACTTTGAAACTCGACTAAAACTCCACTTCTGGGATGTAAAAGTGAAGTTAAACCACTTTAACTCGAGTCTCTATTTCCTGTGATGAGAAGATCTACAAGTGTATTTTAAATCTTGATGATATTATAACTTATGAATAAAATAATTCGAAAATAACTAACCATCGCAAGACCATCTGGATTGCAAATTATTGATAAAAAAATCTTACTTTTTGTTTCTGTTTTCGCCCTGTAAATTTCAGACTTTAAATGTTTACATCAAAATTAAACAGAGATGCTGTCTATCTCAAAAGGTACCCAACTGCCTCCTCCCCCCCCCCCCCTCCCACCATCTTTACCTCTATCTGGATGAAAAATGAGGTGGAATGACTATTTTGACTGAGTGTAGAATGTTGTATGTTTATATATGGTTGGATATATTTAGATTTGAAATACCAGGGGAGGAGGGGGGAGGAGGGAGAGAAGGAGGGGGATGATACGGTAGAGAAGCAGGGGGAGGGAGGGAGAGAAAGAGTAATGATATTTACAATATTTATGTTTCATCTCAGTTTAACAAATGTTTAAAGAATCCCGGGGGTAAAAACTGATCGAAGGATCCCGGGATGTAATTGTATCAGGGCCCCCAGGGAGAATTGTAGTAGGAACCTACAGGTAGAATTATTAAAGTGCCCCGGGAGAACTATTGTAGGAACCTATAGGTAGAATTATTAAAGGGCACCCAGGGAGAGGAACCTACATTTAGAATTATTAAAGGGCCCCCGGGGAGAATTATTGTAGGAACCTACAGGTAGAATTATTAAAGGCCCTCAGGGAGAATTAGTGTAGGAACCTTCAGGTAGAATTATTAAAAGGCCCTCAGGGAGAATTGTAGCAGGAACCTACAGGTAGAATTATTAAAAGGCCCCGGGAGAATTATTGTAGGAACCTTGAGGTAGAATTATTATAGGGCCCTTAGGGAGAATTATTGTAGGAACCTTCAGGTAGAATTATTATAAGGCCCCCGAGGAGAATTGTTGTAAGAAGATATTGGAAGAATTATTAAAGGGCCCCCGGGGAGAATTATTGCAGGAACCTACAGGTAGAATTATTAAAGTGCCCCGGGAGAACTATTGTAGGAACCTATAGGTAGAATTATTAAAGGGCACCCAGGGAGAGGAACCTACATTTAGAATTATTAAAGGGCCCCCGGGGAGAATTATTGAAGGAACCTACAGGTGGAATAATTAAGGGTCCCGGGAGAATTATTGTAGGAACCTACAGTAGAATACTTAAAGGGCTCGCAAGTAAAATTCCTAAAGGAACCCCCCGAGTAAAATTCTCAAAGGGCCCCCTGGCTGAATGTTAAGTAACCATGAATCTGTGAAAGGGTTGACTAATTTTACGCCTCTCTACCTATACCAATGAAACCTGTATAAGGAAATTATAAATAATAAAACCAGCGGTATCCATCTCTTATATCCAGGGAAATACAATAAACATGGAATTTCAGTGAGGAATTCTAATCCCCATGTGCAGGTTAAAAGATTTAACATCTTTTCAGTGTAACTCATTGTTTATAAAATGAAGAAACAAATTTTAAATGTGATCGAGAGGAAACTAGGAAACGTAATTTCAAGTTGATCCCCATTTATGTATTGGCATGTCCAGTTCACAATGGTACCCAGAACATTTTAGTCTGATCAAGAAGGCATGAAATATCTTGATCTTTTCTTTAAAAATTGATTATTTTCCAATGTGGTTTCTATATGAAAGTGACTTTTGCACTTCTGCTTAAGATATTTTAAGGTTTAAAGGGTACCGTCGTGAATTGGGTCCTTTCTCTAAATGGAAAGCCACTTGAAATTACAACAACAGTCCCTTTAAACGTGAAATAAGAAAATCAAATTAATATTAGGAAATTGGAACTAGAAACTATAATGTTATAAAATTAGATAACTTTAGATAATATTAGGAAGTTTAGAACTAGAAACTATAATGTTGCAAAATTAGGTAACTTTAGATAATATTAGGAAGTTTGAAACTAGATACTTTAATGTTGTAAAATTAGATAACTTTAGATAATATTAGGAAATTTGGAACTAGATACTTTAATGTTGTAAAATTAGATAACTTTAGATAATATTAGGAAGTTTGGAACTAGATACTTTAACGTTGTAAAATTAGGTAACTTTAGATAATATTAAGAAATTTGGAACTAGAAACTATAATGTTGTAAAATTAGGTAACTTTAGATAATATTAGGAAGTTTGAAACTAGAAACTATAATGTTGTAAAGTTAGGTAACTTTAGATAATATTAGGAAGTTTGGAACTAGATACTTTAACGTTGTAAAATTTGGTAACTTTAGATAATATTAGGAAGCTAAAAACTAGAATAATTATAGAAGCCAGAAACAAGAAAACTGGAGTAATAGACATGAAGCTAGAAAAATTAAATATTATGAAATTAGGCAACCTTATACAATTTAAAGAACCTAGATTCAAGCTAGGAAAATAAAATATTATGAAATTAGGCAACCTTATACAATTTAAAGAACCTAGAATCAAGCTAGGAAAATAAAATATGAAATTAGGCAACCTTATACAATTTAAAGAACCTAGATTCAAGCTAGGAAAATAAAATATTATGAAATTAGGCAACCTTATACAATTTAAAGAACCTAGAATCAAGCTAGGAAAATAAAATATGAAATTAGGCAACCTTATACAATTTGAAGAACCTAGAATCAAGCTAGAAAAATAAAATATTATGAAATTAGGCAACCTTATACAATTTAAAGAACCTAGAATCAAGCTAGGAAAGCTAGAGCTTTAAACATCAAACTAAAAAAGTGTCAAAAAAATAAAATTCTAGATTAATAGAGTTGTGTTAAAACCCTTATTTATAAATAAGATTAAAGACCACGTAAACATGTTAGTTGAGCTGACAGTGTAGTTGTGTAAAGAAATAATCCTTTAAACAGTATCTTCAATCATGCACTCTCAGTTCAACTACGAAGTCTACGCTGTCACTCCCTTTAATGTTAGAAGCAAAGAATAAGAATTTTAGGAAAAAAAGAAAACTGAAGTGTTAAAAAACTTAATTATAAACTGCACTACTATGTATACTTCAATGAAAACCATAAAACTGTGGAATAGGAAGATTATATGTAACAGTGCACAACTTTTATGTTTCATGAATATTGAAAATCAAAAGTTTGGATTAGTAGTCCAACTAAACTAAGATATTGTATATCTGTAAGCTAAACTCAATGTTGTATACTTTAAATATATAAAGAAGTATGCTGAATTTAAACATATTATAAAGAATTTACTATTTATATGTCCATTATTACATATTGGTCTACTGTGGTGCACTGGTCAGAAACATGCGCGTACATCGAACAAAACTTTAAATGTTCTCTAACCGAATAAAGATCTATAAATATTAAATTCAAATTATTGTGACAGTTTGAAGGTAAATTTTTAAGAAGTATTTCGTATTATTTGAAAAAATCGATTCAAGCCTAGTGATATAAAATCCTGTGCCTTATGAAATATGGGTAATCAAAACCAATAGGCTCATAGCATCATACCATATCTTCAAGATAATAGTACTTGGTCAGGATACAGGGATACCAGGATACAGGGATACCAGGATACCAGGATACCAGGATACCAGGATACCAGGATACCAGGATACCAGGATACCAGGATACCAGGATACCAGGATACCAGGATACCAGGATAACAGTATTTTGTCTAGGTTTTATTAAAAATATTCCTTTTCAAACTATCTATCTAATCTATAAAAATATTTTTGATTTTGATTATTTTATTATTGAATCAAATTACTTGGAACAAAAACAGTTTTGATATTTCGATCAAAAAAATAAATGTGCTCTAAATTTAAGTTTTTTAACACGTTTACAGATATTCAACAAATCATTCATCCTTTTAAATGATCACCTTGTAAACGTTCCTTTCTTCTGAAAATATTGTTCACACGGTAAGCTGACTGTTGAAGTTGTATCAAATAACGCGAACAATGCTTCTTTTGTGTTTCTTTTAAGAAGAATTTTCAGTAGTTTGCTCTTCACTACACTATATACATGTACAGTAGTTTATCCTTTACTACACTATATACATGTACAGTAGTTTATCCTTCACGACACTATATACATGTACAGTAATTTATCCTTCACGACACTATATACATGTACAGTAGTTTATTCTTTACTATATACATGTACAGTAGTTTATTCTTTACTATATACATGTACAGTAGTTTATTCTTTACTATATACATGTACAATAGTTTATTCTTTACTATGTACAGGGTGAGTCAAAAAAAAGTGTGATTAGCGGTGCCTGATGCAACCTTTTTTATGCAACTCTCTAATAAGTGTTTTTGGAAATTTTTTATTTTTTTTGCTACTCCTATGGTCAAAAAATAGGCTTAGAAAAGCAAAATTGTGTATATAAATTACTTCTATCAAATTCTAAAATTTTATAAAGATTGAATGACAGAATCACAGAAAGTTTGAAAACTTTTGATAAGAAAATTCGCAATTTTCAGTTCTGGTCTTATTTTTAACAGAAGTCATAGTTTCAAATATCTACGGTCTTCAACATTGGGTTGTTAAGAAAGAGTTTGTGGCAAAGACTTAATTCCTTTTCTGTGATTCTGTCATTCAATCTTTATAAAAAAAAATTTTATAAAAAATGAGATTACCAAAAAATGCTTTATTATTTGGGATATCTCGCTATTCACTTTTTTATACTCACCCTGTATGTACACTTCACAATATACATATACAGTAATTTACTCTTTACTATATTCATATAGAGTTTACTCTTCATAAAATATATGTACAGTAGTGTACTCTTCCCTATACACATGTACATTAGTTCACACTTCAGATACACATGTACAGTAGTTCAATGCACAGTTCAACGCACACATGTACAGTAGTGTAAACTTCACAATACACACATGTTACATTGCTCAGTGGTTTTGTACTGTACTCTAAATGTGCAAAAGTTTACACTTTACTTTATATTATTACTTTACAAATTAAATAAATAACTTTGTATTTTTGTGATAAAATGTTTTATCAAAACAAATTCGACAAGAGAAACTTAATATTTCTTGTATTTTCTTTAATATTGGACTTTTTGTTGACACTTCATATATATAATATGAACTCAATATGTGACATCTGTCAAAATTATATTATCTTCACATGTCGACACATATATCATCTTCGTTATTTTTAATAGTCTAAAAAACTTTGAGATAAGAAAGTTTCGAAAACATGATAATAACTTTTTCATTGTTATTAAAACGTACTCCATATTGAATTTGATTAGACAAAAGTGAAAAGGCTTCAAATTACTTATTGTTATTATCTTTTCTTTAAAATGTATTGTCTTTAAGTGTATTTCATTAATTTTCAATAAAAAACCCTTTAGTGCTGTTGATAGATAAAGTACCATTTCTAAACAGTAAAAAGATCAAAAGTATTTTTCTCATATTTAATTTCTGAAAAATTAAGTTTTAACGTTTTATATTCATAAATTTTCCTGAAGGAGTTCGAATAAAAAGAAAAAATTAAATACGCAAATTGAAAATTTTAAAAATGCACTTATAAGTTGTTTGTTTGATCGTGTGTCTGTGTTTTACAGGTTTAAGCACTGCTCAATGCTTGTGTTTTTTTGTCCAGGATCTAAAAATTTGAATTTCCGGAATTTAAAAAAAATTTGAAAGGAATTGATTTTTTGTCCCGAACTCTGATTTTCTTTGCCACCTGAAGTCGTAGACCTTAAATATTTTAAACTAATAATTATGTTTGATCAAATAAACTTCTTAGTTTAAAGTATCCAATGTTTAAACCATGAGGTTCCAAAGATATATGGATTCGCTAATTTGAATTTGTGGCAAAGAATAAATTCCTTTGGTGGCAAATTATATAACATAACGAACAAAACGAGGGCATCGACTGGAAGAAAAGCTGATTATTGATTCAGGAAATTTACTTTTGATAATTGTTTACTCCTAATACCTAGGTTGAGTAAAATGCTGAAATGTTTAATAAGTCTTGCACTAACTAATCTTTATGTTCAAGCACAATCAGAAGGTAATTGGATCTTTTTTTTACTCAGAGAGGTAGACGATTATATCAATTCAATGAAGACAGCTTTCGATTTCAATTTTGATCAAGCTGTTAAACAGCTTGATAGCACATAGAAATCAAAAGAAGCTGTAAAGCCGTCTCTTTGATTACTTGTAAACTTGGAATTCGAAAAAAGCGTTTTAACAATCAAAACTTAATTTAAAAAGTTGTCTTCATTGTATTAATATAATCGCCTACCACTGTATAACACACATTTTTTGTTAAGTGACAAGTAAATATAAGAAAAAGAAATACACTTTTTTATCTAATTTCAAGAAAAGTTTCTGTGCACAGCTTCTTTTTCTTTAGAATTATTGAAAAAAAAAAATGTTTAGAAAGTTAGATTTTTTGGCTCTTGAGTATAAAATACATACTTATGTAGTTAATGCAGTTGTGAATTCGTTCCAGTAATTACGCATGAAGTAAATATGTTTAGATTAGTTTACTGTAGAGTTTTGTTTACATTTTTTTGTCGTCGTTCTTTAATAATTTTAAAAAATCCGATTCTGAAAACGTATCCAGTATCCACCCCCAAAGTAGGATTTTTGAACGTCGAATTTTCGCTCAAACTCAGGATTTACAGATCTCTGAAAAGTTTAATATGTCTCAAATGAATCTTTAAGAAGCTTTACACATTACTGCATACTCAGTTCAACTACCTTACATAGCCGGTCTGTCCCTTTAATTGAAGGATTGCCTAGAATTTCGTGGACAATCCCCTTTGGGAAATAGTACAGTGGTGGGTAATTATATCAATACAACGAAGGCGGCTTCTTATTAATAATGCTTTGATTCCTAACAAGCATTTTGCAAATAACTAGTTTACAAGTAAACGAAGAGAATCTGTTAAAGGTAGGTTCTCTTTGTTTACATGTTTATGTGCCTCTATTATTCAAAAGATTGGTAGAAATCAAAATTGAGATAGAAAGTCGTCTTTACTGTATTGATATATACAAAGACGACTGAAGAATAATATATTTTATTTTGTTGTAGATGTAAAATTTGTGATCTGGACTGACGTGGAGGAATCAACTTTACTGTATTGATATTTACAAGGACGACTGAAGAATAATATATTTTATTATGTTGTAGATGTAAAACATGTAATCTGGACTGACGTGGAGGAATCAACTTTACTGGACGAAAGTTTACACAAGGTGGCCTTCAGGTCATTAAACATACAGTAGGACCCATACAACTGTGGACGAGTAAGACGACTGCTAGACTTGATTAATGATTTTAAACAATCCTATATGAACAGTAAGCACTGCAACTATGCAGTGTGCACAGACCTACTTCAAGAAATTAGCTGATTTTTCAACTGCTCATAATATCATTTCCCATAAAACAGCATCAAAAACTTTTCCATTTTGAAAAAAAATTAGCCAATGTTACCCCCAGGATGCCCATTGGTTCCCTCAAAAAAATTTCAGCCATTTTGGTCGAGCAATTTGGCCAGCAATAGCGAACATATAAATATATTATATAGATTAAAAATTAAAGACTTATTGAAAACTCGATTTTTCCTAAAACTTTCTACTCTTATTTAGCTTATATATAATTTTAGATTTTAAATATTACTTTGCTCTTTTATCATACAGGGTGGCCAAATAAACAAGGGAGGTAAGTGACGACTTCTGTTTTGTCTCTGTTTCGTGTGCCATATTAAAAAAACTAAATTTTAGTAGTATTCCAGAACATCTAGTTAAAACATTAATAGTGATTAAAATTCCAAAGTTTGGTTTAACATTTTTGCATCTTCAAAATTGACAGAAATAAAGAAATCTGTTCAAGATTCTTATTAATTAAACTAAAACTAAATCTTAAAAGTCTCTGTCAATTTTGAAGATACAAAGACGGCAGACCACATTTTCAGAAGCCTATAAAACGCCCACTCTTTATTATGACAAACTCTTTGTCATTCATTTCAAATCAAAGACGATTTTCAAGTCGTCTCTTAATTCCCATGTTTATTGGGACACCTTGTACTATATAAGGGATGTTGTACTAGATAAACTACTGTACTGTCCTGTACTATATTAGGGATGTTGTACTAGATAAACTAGTGTACTGTACTGTACTGTATCTAGGGATGTTGTACTAGAAAAGCTGTTGACCAGATTAATAAATAGCCTTCTAGAGAACTCTAGAAGAGGACCAGAATTCTCAAGGAAAACTCAAAAAGAAACAAATAAAAAAGTTTTAAAACAACCATCTGACGTAAGCCATATATAGCTAGTCAGACAAATACTTTGCTAGTCTGTCTGTTTATCCTAAAGGAATTGTCGACATTAATTTTTTTCTGAAAATGCACCAATTTCAGAGGAAAAATCTACGAAAACATGAGCTTTACACGGACCATTATAATTTTACCTGTTTTCCACAGATATTAAGCCATCTATCAGTGTGACCGTGCATTTATGTACTTTGAACCAGCCTGGATATCTTTGTACTAAATAGCCTTGATTAGATTATTCCTTTTTGAGCAAAAAATCGTTAAAGACATTTTTGATCATGTTTTTCCTCTACTTATCTTGTATTCTGTTTACAACGTACATTGGTCTTTCTCTAAATTAATCTGTTTCTTGATCAAGTTTGCGTCTAAATTCATTGAATTAAATCTGTTTGAAGTATAGTATGCCATCTGCCCTCCTCATTCCTGATCCTTTGTGTATTCCAAACATTAACTTACAGAAAGCAAAATCTGGAGTGTTCGATATCAATTTTCAGGTAGGAGTTACAGGGATACAGTGAAACCCATAAAACTGTGGAATAGCAGGACGACATTTAAGCATGAAGAATTCAATTTATTTTTTGAAATGGGTGTGTGTACACTTGACAATTGCTGTGTTTTTGTTTATTTGACTATTTAGAATCATTACTTGAGTCTGACAGTTGTTTTCATATTCTACAATGTTATGGGTCTCACCGTAATTCATTTCAATATCAGTCTATGTACATTAGACATTGTACATTATGTACAATGATGGAACAAATACAAACATTAAAAGTTGTTATTTTGATTGGTGAGGTTTGTAGACCAGCCCAGCCATCTGGCCTTGCTGTATTTTGGATGTGAATTGCATATATCATAACGCATTTAAAGAGACTATAGAGACCGTAGAGACTGAAGAGACTGTAGAGACTGTAGAGACTGTAGAGACTGTAGAGACTGAAGAGACCGTAAAGACTGTAGAGACTGTAAAGACTGTAGAGACTGTAGAGACTGTAAAGACTGTAGAGACTGTAGAGACTGTAGGCTTAATTTCAAGAGACTTTCAATTAATAAACTAGCATGTCCGATTCACAATGGTGCCGGCCTTCAAATCTCTCTCTTAGTATTAATACATTCTTTGTAGCATAAATCAGAAAGTCACTTTCACAAAAAATAATCTGAAATCTGAAATAATCAATTTTCCGAAAGAAAAAAAGGATATCTCATTCTCATTCTTGAGCAGAAATGACGTGCGAGTGCGACTACTCATTACTTGGCATTACGTCTACAGTTCCTTAACATTTTGCTCACTTATTGGGTTTCTTAGCCGTAGCAAATGGCACAAAAACTAAATCATAAATACAATATATATAATATGTAGTTCAAAAATAATATGTTGAAATCAATTTATTATAATAATTAATATATATGTTTAGGGTTGGAATCTAAAAATTACAGGACTTCACACAACAAAAATAAAAAATCTACATGTGGTCAGACATCTTGGTCTTCAGGATATCAGGGTAAAGACGACTTTTAAAGAAATTTTTGTCTGAAGCAATATCATCTGTTAGGTGTTCTACCTCAGATCTTTTTAAATCCTGTAATGCGCCAAAAAAAGGATAAAAGGGAAAATTAAATGGAAAGCTGTGTAAAGTACATGCAACGAATTACTGTGAGAAATCCTGCATATGTACGGTGATGATATTGGGGGGGGGGGGGGGNGGGGATGCCAACTCTGTTTCATGCTTTGTACATAATATGTAATATATTAAAGTATGTGTACATAATTATTTGTATATTCATGTAATAGTACACTATATTCAGGAAGCTGTACATAATATTTTGTATATTTAGGAAGTTGTACATAATAATTTGTTTATGCAGGAAGTTGTACATAACATTTTGTATATTCAGGAAGCTGTACATAGCATTCTGTGTAATCAGAAAGTTGTACATAATATTTTGTATATTTAGGCAGTTGTACAGCTGGTAACTGACCTGAATATTGAAGGTATTTACAACCTGACCGGCACAGGACTCTCTCTCCTTCCTCTCTACGGAAGCGGAGCTTTAAATGTTAAGGTAAAAAAACATTTGCTTTTTAAAAAGGCAAATTAAATGCAGTGTATTATTTAAAATGGGTTTAAAGTTTGATAATCATAATGATAACATATTTAATTGGAGACCCCGCCATAGTTCGATTGAGACTTTCAATATCTCATTGGATACCCTTCACGTCTCATTGGATACCCTTCACGTCTCATTGGAGACCCTTCACTTCTCATCGGAGACCCTTCACTTCTCATCGGAGACCCTTCACTTCTCATTAGTGAACTTTCACGTCTCATTGGAGACCCTCCACTTCTCATTGGAGACCCTTCACTTCTCATTGGAGACCCTTCCCGTCTCATTGGAGACCCTTCACTTCTCTTCGGAGACCCTTCACTTCTCATCGGATACCCTTCACGTCTCATTGGAGACCCTTCACGTCTCATTGCAGACTCTTCACTTTTCATTGGAGACCCTTCACTTCTCATCGGAGACCCTTCACGTCTCATCGGAGACCCTTCACGTCTCATTGGAGACCCTTCACTTCTCATAAGAGACCCTTCACTTCTCATCGGAGACCCTTCACGTCTCATTGGAGACCCTTCACTTCTCATAAGAGACCCTTCACTTCTCATCGGAGACCCCTCACGTCTCATTGGAGACCCTTCACTTCTCATCGGAGACCCTTTACTTCTCATCGGAGACCCTTCACGTCTCTTTGGAGACCCTTCACGTCTCATTGGTGACCCTTCACGTCTCATCGGAGACCCTTCACGTCTCATTGGAGACCCTTCACGTCTCATCGGAGACCCTTCACTTCTACTCGGAGACCCTTCATATCTTATTGAAGACCTGGCCCTACATATCTTCTTAGAGTCCCTCAATATCTCAATGGAGACTCTCCAGTCTCCATATCTCATTGGAGACCCAATTCATATCTCAATGTAGACGCTCAAGTCTCAGGGAGCATATATTTTCATATATATATAACAATATATATATATATATATATATATGAGTATGACTGAAATTGGCAAAAAAAAAACACCGCTTGAGTTTTGCGTGAGATTGTGTACATCTTGGTTTGTGGTGATACGTATGTTTATAATTTAAATGTCTATGCATCTTATTTCAATTTTATCAAATTTTATCCAAAAAATGTAAAAAAGACATAATACTTTGATAATAATTGAATTCTAGTTTGATGTTCTCTGTACTGAATAGAGAGAGATATGAAAACCTAATCTCCAGAGATAAATTCCTTAAATGGAATCAAAGGTTTCTTTGTTGGGCTTCCCTTCCAACTCTTTGAAGTTTGTTTCTACAATATTCTGAAAACCAGGGATTCATAAGCTCACATTCCACCCTTTTATCTCATAAATAGAACTTATAACAAAAACTTTCAGAACGTATATTTTATCGACAACACAAAAACTACATAAATATCTCAAATTTATACTTTATAATCTTCAAAGATTTTGATATTTTTCCTCAATATTTAAAACTGTCAGAGTCAAAAAAAAATTCATTGAAATTTTTTTTTCAAATTAAATGTTACATGGAGGCTTTACTGACAATCAATTTTTAATCATTGTTCTAAAATAGACTGTACACGATATTTTAAGTGAAGTTTCATTAAAAAAAGTGGAGCATGTCCTATTCACAACAGTACCTTTTAAGCCCTTTTCAACCAATGAGGAAGATACCGTCTTTGCAGCATAAATCCGTTTTAAAAGAGAGACCTTAATGGAAAATAATCTACATGAATTTCGTTAACAGTGCATTTAAAGACGAGAAGCATCAATTCAATCTTTACTCTACACATTTAAACAGTTTTTTTTTAATCTGCATTCATTGGTAGGTGAAGACACTGAAGACAGCTTTCTATTTAAATTTGGATTTATGTCAAGCTGTTAAGCATAGTAAACATAGAAGCCAAGAGAAGCTGCCAATTAAAAAAGCTTCTCTTGTAAACTTGAAATTCTAAAAAAACTTGTAAGAGTCTAAACTAAAATAAAAATGTCGTCTTCATTGTATTTATATAATTGGCTGTCAATGTAGCAAAACAAAGCTGAAAGGATAAGAATTGTCTTCAACATTATCTAACATAGAGAATATTTTCAAATAAACATTTTTTACATATCATAATTGAAGTTTGACTTTTTTATCTAATTGATATCCTTAGAACTGAAGATTTATCTAATTGATATCCTTCGAACTGAAGGTTTATCTAATTGAAATCCTTAGAACTGAAGGTTTATCTAATTGAAATCCTTTGAATTGAAGGTTTATCTAATTGATATCCTTAGAACTGATGGTTTATCTAATTGACATCCTTGGAACTGATGGTTTATCTAATTGAAATCCTTAGAACTGATGGTTTATCTAATTGATATCCTTAGAACTGAAGGTTTATCTAATTGATATCCTTAGAACTGATGGTTTATCTAATTGAAATCCTTAGAACTGAAGATTTATCTAATTGATATCCTTAAAACTGAAGGTTTATCTAATTGATATCCTTAGAACTGATGGTTTATCTAATTGAAATCTTTATAACTGAAGATTTATCTAATTGATATCCTTAGAACTGAAGGTTTATCTTATTGATATCCTTAGAACTGAAGGTTTATCTAATTGAAATCCTAAGAACTGAGGGTTTATCTAATTGAAATCCTTAGAATTGAAGGTTTATCTAATTGAAATCCTAAGAACTGAAGGTTTATCTAATTGAAATCCTTAGAACTGAAGGTTTATCTAATTGAAATCCTTAGAACTGAAGGTTTATCTAATTGAAATCCTTAGAACTGATGGTTTATCTAATTAATATCCTTAGAACTGATGGTTTATCTAATTGATATCATTAGAACTGATGGTTTATCTGATTGATATCCTTAGAACTGATGGTTTATCTAATTGATATCCTTAGAACTGATGGTTTATCTAATTGATATCCTTAGAACTGATGGTTTATCTAATTGATATCCTTAGAACTGAAGGTTTATCTAATTAAAATCCTTAGAACTGATGGTTTATCTAATTGAAATCCTAAGAACTGAAGGTTTATATAATTGATATCCTTAGAACTGATGGTTTATCTAATTAAAATCCTTAGAACTGAAGGTTTATATTATTTATATCGTTAGAACTGAGGGTCCACTCAAACAGAAATATTTTTTTATGTATCAACACCAAATATGGTTTGTACCAATATGCAATATCAACACCAAATATGGTCTGTACCAATATACAATATCAACACCAAATATGGTCTGTACCAATATGCAATATCAACACCAAATGTGGTCTGTACCAATATGCAATATCAACACCAAATATGGTCTGTACCAATATCCAATATCAACACCAAATATGGTCTGTACCAATATGCAATATCAACACCAAATGTGGTCTGTACCAATATACAATATCAACACCAAATATGGTCTGTACCAATATACAATATCAACACCAAGTATGGTCTGTACCAATATCCAATATCAACACCAAGTTTGGTCTGTACCAATATCCAATATCAACACCAAATATGGTCTGTACCAATATGCAATATCAACACCAAATATGGTCTGTACCAATATACAATATCAGCACCAAATATGGTCTGTACCAATATACAATATCAACACCAAATATGGTCTGTATTAATATGCAATATCAACACCAAATATGGTCTGTACCAATATGCAATATCAACACCAAATATGGTCTGCACCAATATACATGTCAACACCAAATGTGCTCTGTATCAATATGCAATATCAACACCAAATATGGTCTCTATCAATATGCAATATCAAGACCAAACGTAAATCTTTTGAAAAATGAAAAATGTAAAATATTTAGATTTCTGATTTTCTGTTGACTGGTGAGAGTTATATCGTGTTAAAAGACGACACTTTATATATTAGGTAAATACTTCTTTTCAACACAGTAGCTTAACCTTTTTAAAATAAAAAAAAACTTTATTCTCGTTACATTACTTAGGTTTATATCCTCCCTAAAAATAATTCCAAGAGGCTAAAACTTTTGGTTCGGAGAGCGTTTAGCCATATCAATTTAACTTAATATACACAACATGAACTGAGCTCGTTTTTAACAGATTAAAAATTTCAAAAATATCATATATAAATTTTTATTTATCATTCGCTAATTTCTATAACACCAAAAATGCAAAAATATTGATATTTTATTTGAGAAATACTCAAATTAAGGTTTGTAGGATTCTATGCATTTTGATTTGTGATTTGTGGAGTTTTTAGCTTAAAGCACGTTAAGACAAGTTACATAAGGAATACTAAGACAAGGGTAATTATAAACAATTTTTTTAAACTGCCTTATGATTTGATTTTCGTATTTTATTTGAATTTTGTTCTGTTTCATCAATTACCCTTTTACAAGATGAAAAGTTCTCTATAATATTTCATAAAGTAGAAGGGGAAGAGAATTAATCATCAGTCAAGTTAGATTTTAAAATTTGTTTCAATTTGAAGTTTGAAGTGGAGGGGGGGGAGGCAGGCCAGGGTAACAGACATTTTTATATTTTGATTTCATTTTTCGTTGTATTTTTGTTGAATATTAGATAATAGTGTGGTTTTTCTTCATTTTGTTCAGTATCTTCTTTTGTTCTGTTTCATATTCTATCATTTTTCTTCCTTTGTTTCTGTCTTTTCCTGTGCTGTTTCTTATTCTGTTCTGTTTCTTATTTTTTTCTGTTTCTTCTTTTGTTCTGTTTCTTATTTTGTTCTGTTTCTTATTTTGTTCTGTTTCTTATTTTGTTCTGTTTCTTATTTTGTTCTGTTCCTTATTTTGTTCTGTTTCTTCTTTTGTTCTGTTTTTATTTTGTTCTGTTTTGTATTTTGTGCTATTTCTTCTTTGTTCTGTTTCTTATTTTGTTCTGTTTCATGTTTTGTGCTATTTCTTCTTTTCCTCTGCTTCTTATTTTGTTCTGTTTTATATCTTGATCTTGTGCTGTTTCTTCATTGTGCTGTTTCTTATTTTGTTCTGATTCTTCGTTTATGCTGAAATGCCCCTGAAGGCTTCAAATTGACTGAAAGGTTAGATTTGAAAGGAATTTCTGAATATTTCTTGAGAGAGAGGAAAATTTGGATCTGAAATTGGAAATATGAAATCAGATTCTAGGATTATTGGAACCAAAGGATTCTTAAAGTACGGGGTTTATCCTTGGCCTGGTAAACTGGTATCATGGTATCCTGGTATCCTGGTATCCTGGTATCCTAGTATCCTTATATTATGGTATCGTGGTATCCTTGTACCATGGTATCCTAGCATCCTGGTATTGTAGTATCCTAGTATCCTGGTATCCTAGTATCCTGGTATCCTAGTATCCTGGTATCCTAGTATCCTGGTATTATGGTATCCTGGTATCCTGGTATCCTTTTATCCTGGTATCCTAGAATCCTTTTATCTTGGTATCCTGGTATCCTGGTATCTTAGAATCCTGGTTTCCTGGTAACCTACTATCTTAGAATCCTGGTATCCTGGAAAGCCTGTATCCTGGTATTCTGGTATCCTGGTATCCCGTGGTATCCTGTATCCTATATCCTGTATTCTAGAGAGTTCCAGCTCCTGATGACGGATAACGATCTCCAAGTGAACCTGGAGAACCTCATGGGAAACGGTTTAGGGATGTTCCTTCTTTCCTTACATTAATATCAAAGTTTTGCACCGTCATGTTGTAAAGATTTAGGATTTGAAAAATTTGAGTTTGTTGCAAAATCTCAGCTCCTTTTGATTTTGATGAATTAAATTAGTGTTCACTTGGAAAACTTTCGAATCAGAGTTTTAATAAAAAACTATTCCATCTTTTTTGATCGCCATAAGGTAGAGGGGGGGGGGGATAATGTAGATAAGGGACATCTAGGGATTGGAAAAAATAAACATCTAGTTGGAGCTGTAGCTAACAGTCTTCTATCCAGTGTAGGAGAGGATATTCTCTTCAATAACAGGTAGTTACAGTACAGTACAGGTAGGTACAGTACAGTACAGGTAGTTACAGTACAGTACAGGTAGGTACAGTACAGTACAGGTAGGTACAGAGACAAAACTTAAGACAGTGTATCGTTATGAAAACCAGTTTTGAAACTCGGGTTTCACGAAGGGGTTTTAGCAGTTTTGTGGATATCAACATTTTTGTTATTTTATTTAGTTTCTTCATATTCTCCATTTTTCCGATTCTCTTAGATCAAAATCTACACAAGTGTTAAGACCCCAAAAATGAACTCGGTAGTTACGTTCAACGATACTTTTTTAATTTTCGGACTCAGTACAGTACAGTACAGGTAGGTACAGTACAGTACAGGTAGGTACAGTAGAGTACAGGTAGGTACATTACAGTACAGGTAGGTACAATACAGTACAGGTAGGTACAGTACTATACAGGTAGTTACAGTACATTACAGGTAGTACAAGTATATTACAGGTGGGTATTTCATTTCATTACAGGTAATTAAAGTACAATGAAGAGAGGTACAGTACTGTATATCACAAGAATATAAATTCTACAGTACATAAAATTATACAGAAAGCAAATTGCGAATTTTATTTATTCATATTTTTATTCATAATATTAATCTGGAAATCTTTCTTTTTTCTAATATTTTTTGGGCTGCTGTTACACTATTGTTATAATTAAGTAATTATGTATTTATTGTCATTATTATTTTGATTTAATTGTTTATATTTAGAAACCTGCTAGAGGCTATAGCTAGAAATAACTGGATGATGCATGTCGACAATTTTCTGTCTTTCTAGAAGAAGATTTAAAACAAAATTTCTGAATTTCACTGATAAAAAAGAAAGAATTTTTTTGGAAAAATAACATTTTTTAAAATTATTAAAGAATTTATTTACTTAAAAACTGTGATATGTTTGCAGAATAAATTTAAAATATAAATATGAAAGTAAAAATATTTGTATAATGCTTATTTGTACAAGAAGATGAAAAAAGATTTTTATTGTCTTCTTCCCGTGAAGAAAAATATTTCTATCAAAATTTAACATAATTTTCATCTCAAAATTCGTTATGCCCACTGTGAACAATACAGAATGAGAAGGTCAAATTTATACGACTTTACTGGTACGATTGTTTGACCTCTTAGCTCCCCTAATTTTGATTTTAACTGTGAGATTAGCAATCCGGCTATTTATTATAAATCCAAAACGTGTTCGTTCTTTGTCTTAATAGCTTTCTAATATTATGAGTTATGATTGAAAATATATAATCTATGGAATATATTTGTGGGTCAGCCTGTATATCTACAGAATATATTTGTGGCTCAGTCTGTATATCTATGGAGTATATTTGTGGGAGAGCCTGTATATCCATGGAATATATTTGTGGGTCAGCCTGTAAATCTATGGAATACATTTGTGGGTCAGTCTGTATATCTATGGAATATATTTATGGGTCAGCCTGTATATCTATGGAATATATTTATGGGTCAGCCTGTATATCTATGAAATATATTTATGGGTCAGCCTGTATATCTATGGAATATATTTATGGGTCAGCCTCTATATCTATGGAGTATATTTGTGGGTCAGCCTGTATATCTATGGAATATATTGTGAGTCAGCCTGTATATCAATGGAATATATTTGTGAGTCAGCCTGTATATTTATGGAATATATTTGTGGGTCAGCTTGTAAATCTGAAGAATATATTTGGAGTATGATAAATGAAAGTAGGAAGTAAAGTCTACTAGAAGATTGATTATATAATCCAACAGACAATTCATTTCTTTTTTTAATCATTCAAACTTCTCTCAAGATTATATTAAAGATTATAGAGAACTTTACTTTAATAAAGATTATAGAGAACTTTACTTTGAGTAAGATTATAGAGAAAACTATATTATATTAAAGATTATAGTAAGAACTTTATTATACTTGGCTTTTAGGGTGCTTCGTGCCCATCTTCTATTTCAAATGTGACCATTTTATGTTTGTAGACATTATATTTTTTTGGGGCCATTGGAGTACCAAAAAAAAAATACAAATTTTCAAAAAATATTGAAAAAAACTCCATACAGGAGAGTTGCACAAAAAAGGTACAATTTTGCACCAGGCGCCGCAAATCTTTATATTTAAGAATTCATTAAAGATTTTATTCATTCTATAAAGAAATACCAATATTTATTAAAACATGAAATATTATTATTTATCCCTGTATCTAGCAGCTACCTACACTGTTTAATGATTGATGCTGAAGCTGCGATATAAATAGTATCTGTGTACTATAACGAGTACCTGGAGAAGATATGGACTAATGAGTCCTAACCCTAAATTAGTAATCCTCAATTAGGGAGATAATAGACAAGATATATTCTTGAAGGAATACTTATATTAATATTATACAAACGACAAAATATTACACATCAATGATCAGATAAAGGTTTAAAGAGTATCATTGTGAATTGGGATTGTCTCTCTTTAAATAAAAGTTTCCTAGATGTCGCTTTAAACATATTTCCTTACGATCTGAATCTAGGACTGGTGAGTTAATTAAATTGATCCATTTCGTGTTTTTTCAAAGTTTTATTAATACTGTGCTTTCACATTGCACAAATGTACATTTGAAACAATTACGTAAAAATACGTTTCGTATCGGCACTTTTGGAAATTCTTAGCCTAAAAATTTTAAAATTTTGGTTTGGGTGTGATTTTAAAATAATAAAACGTGATCATCATATTGCATCGGATATGAAATGTGTATATATTGCAGATTGATATTTGGGAAAATGTTAAGGATTAAGAAAAGCGTGTCAAAAAATAACATAAAGGAATTGAGTTTTTGCTACAAACTCAAATTATCTAATCCCTACATCTTTGTAAGCCAATGTCGTAGACCTTTGATATTTCAAACTATGAATTCTGTTAGATCAAATAATCTAAATTTTAAATATCAAAAGTTTATACCATCAGGTTTCAAATATATAGGAAACAGATGATTTGAGTTTGTGGCAAAAACTCAATTCCTTTGTGTTGCTCTCTCTCTCTCACAGATCTTTTTGGCATTTTATTTGGGGAGCATCTAATTCACATTGCAAGATGTATTAAACAGTCTTTGAAACTACACGAAATGTCATATTAATATTTATAGTTGGTTTCTATTACCTTTTATAACAAGAGAAAGATCTTTAATACCGTTCTTCAATGGTATCCAATATCGGAAATTAATTATTAAAGAAAAGAAATGGACTCCTAGGATGTTTTTATGCATTGCCCAGTCCTGTGTTTGTTAAAGGGACTGTCTACGTCATTTCAAGTGACCCTCTATTAAAAGAGTGGTAATAGGTCTGATTCACAATTCGATACCCTTTGCATATTTGTTGTTCAAGAAGGAATGAAACATCCTTATTTTTTCACGAGAACATGAAGGAAAATGTTTAAAGGTATCAGCGTGAATCAAGCATGCCACTCTATAAATGGACGCATCACTTGAAATTACGTCTACAGTCTCTTTAAAAGATATAAGACACGGAGCCCCCTGAATTTCTTGTTTTCAGTATTCCCAGAATACGAAAATAATAAGAATTTATGAGGTTTTATTTGTGTCGAGGTAACTTTAACTCGTTTAGTTCTATCAATCTTAGTAAAAGTTGTAACAAGGCTGAGAATTATAAAGTTAGATCCTCTCATATATCTTCCTTTTCCACCTTATACTATATACATACTAAAACCTTACAAAATAATGCCATCCAAAAAAAATCAAAATTGTCCAAACGGTAATAATCCAACAATTTAATATCGGGGAAAATGGAATTTTGAAAAAATTTAAAATTTAATAAGCTTACGAAAACTCTGAAAAAAAACATCAAAAAAGGTTAAAGCAATTTTTTCGGCTACACTCCGCCATTTTATATCTCATCATTATTATGCTGAACCGAGTGGAGCTCATGTGAAAACATCCTGGGGTATCTTATAGGTCCCCTGCCATAATACAAATTTATGTCTGGTCTATATTTTAATATGTATGCTGTAAAATTGTGGCTTGATTTGATTTGATATACATTTCATATAAACTAGATTTGGCTTGTTTACATGAGAGGGATGGGAGAGACGACACGAAGGAAGGTTGGATGAAAAGGATGAAATTAATGTCACAAATGGGCAGGATGGAAGGAATGAGATTTTTGACAAATTGGGCCTTTTGGAAAATTTTTGAAGACCCAGGTAGAGATAAGGGCGAGGAGAAGGAGAAAGAAGAATATTTTATCTTTTAATTAATGTTTGAGTTGAATACTGAGAAGCTGTCTAACGTTAAAGAGGTCTGAAACGTCCTCTGCTCCCTGTCTTGTGTCTATGAAGTGGAATAAAGTTCTCTTCAATTAATTGTCTCTCAGGTTCAGTTTTCCTCTTCTCCAGTCTTTGATCTTCTCAATCCTCTCTCCAGGTTTAAACCTTAACCTTGTGAATACAACCTAGAGAATACAACCTGGAGAATACAACCTAGAGAATGCAACATGGAGCATACAACCTGGAGCATAAAACTTGGAGAATACAACCTGGAGAATACAACCTAGAGAATACAACCTAAAGAATGCAACCTGGAGCATACAACTTGGAGAGTACAACTTGGAGAATACAACCTGCAGAATACAACCTGGAGAATACAACCTGGAGAATACAACCTGCAGAATACAACCTAGAGAATACAACCTGGAGAATACAACCTGGAGAATACAACCTGGAGAATACAACCTGGAGCATACAACCTGGAGAATACATTCTAGAGAATGCAACCTGGAGAATACAACCTGGAGAAAACAACCTGGAGAATACAACCTGGAGAATACAACCTGAAGAATACAACCTAAAGAATAGAACCTGGAGAATATTATCTTAGAGAATACAACCTATAGAATACAACCTATAGAATACAACCTGAAGAATACAACCTGGAGAATACTACCTAGAAAATAAAGCATGGAGAAAACAAAATCATCGAAAAAAATACAAATATATTAAAAGTAAAATACTAAAAAAGAAGATATATATACATACATTTATATTTCCTACTTTACTGATTACAGTATTAAATATTTATACAAAGAGAAGTAAATACACTTTCAACTTTTACTAAGTTAAAGTAACACCATTAGTTAGACCTGGACACAAAGATCCAGACTGCTGTAAAAAGTTGCATCAATGTTCAAGACTAGGGCGGCTTTGAAGTGTCGCAACGTCTGGCGTTCATTTTTCCACACTCTCACTTCTAAATTGTAGAACTAGACTTGCGCATGCTATAAACCTAAAGCATTTGTTTATAATTTAGTATTTAAGAAGAAATTCTCATTGATCTTAGCGTAAGTGCTTACAACCTTGACTTCCGTTTGTATAATTGGATATTAAGCTGATTTACAAAGGTTTCTTTAAACCCTTTATCTGATCCAGGGTGACGGAGATATTTTTATTTTTCTACCTGAAAATGTGCGCCTTCGAGAATCATGTGACATCATTAGCTTGAAATGAAAATAACCTACAATGTTCGGTTAACTCAAGTTTCCTGACAATCAGTTTACTGCCAAATAATAAGGATCTCATCGTTATTCAAACAAAGGTTCAAAGGGTACTGTTGTGTATTGAACATGTCACTCAAGTGTAGGATCCCTTATGTCTACAACCCCTTCAACAAACCAAGATATTGTTTAAATAAAGGTTCAAAGGGTACTGTTGTGTATTGAACATGTCACTCAAGTGTAGGATCCCTTATGTCTACAATCCCTTCAACAAACCAAGATATTGTTCAAATAAAGGTTCAAAGGGTACTGTTGTGTATTGAAAATGTCACTCAAGTGTAAAATCACTGATGTCTACAACCCCTTCAACAAACCAAGATATTGTTTAAACAAAGGTTCAAAGGGTACTGTTGTGTATTGAACATGTCACTCAAGTGTAGGATCACTTATGTCTACAATCCCTTCAACGAACCAAGATATTGTTCAAACTTTAAATGTATATTTTTCTAAAAAAAAATTCTTTTTACGATGATCTCATTGAAATAAAAATGCAAAGTATATTCTTTTTTTCTAAACAAAACCCTGAAATTTGAAAATATTTTGAGCATAATATTAACCTTACTTTTTACTAACTTTAATCCATTTTGAAGTCCTCATAACTTCCTTTTTAAATTAGAAAATGTCGAGTCATGTTTTTCATTAAATTCCGACCAGAGCAGAATTCAAATTATCAAAGTTTGCTCTGAATTCACAACCTAGTCCTGGGGCTGAGCCGGAAACTTTTTGGAGACTGAGAATACGAAACTAGGTTTTAGACAAAATAATAAAAATTATTTCAACTTGCCAAACAGTAATATAACTAACATTTTAATATTTCAAACTTCTTGTTCAAATTGTAAAGTTTTAAATATTAAAGGTTAACACCATTAGAGCTGGGAACTTATGTGCTCGATACTCATAATTTCGATTGCTTGATCTTCATATCCACTGTGGGACCTTATAATTTAAAATTCGGTGTTAATGATGCTCTAAATCTCCCAGAGTAAAAAAAATAGGTGTTCGCGTTAGTTCCTCAATTTTGAAAATATATTTCGCTCTGGGTTAACCCTGTTCAGTTCTAAGTTCTAACGACATAATAACTTTCAAAATCAAGATTAAAAATGTTAGAAAATGACAAAGAATGAACCAAAAACTTTTTTTTTAAATGATAAATTTTAATATAATTTATGAAATATATTTTTTACGTATTTATTTATTTAATTTTAACAATAGTTATGAATTTTTAAAATATTGGGGTACAGATTATACAGATATATTCTATTCTAGGCTGCGCCCATCTTCTTGTGAAATTGTGAATATATTCTTTTTGTTTACACTTTAAAACAAAGAAGAAAAAAATTTTGCGGATTTTTCAAAAAAAATTTATGGATTTTTAAGAATATAAATTTTTTACAAAATTAAAAACCTTTAAAACACATTTTTTAGCATTCATAAACCTTCCCTGTGGTCACGTGATGTCCCACAAAAAAATTGGGCCCGATTGATTCAGCCGTTTTGACGTTTATTGGATACAAACAAACAGACAAACAGACAAGCCAAATTTATAGATAGAAGTTATGAAAAGTATAATCTCCGGATATTCTCTTGATTTCAATTATCCCTTCAGGGTACAATTACACTGCGGACATCAAATAAAGGTAAAATTAATCTGAAGATTAACAAAAGATCGAAGTAAAACATTAATTGATTGATCTTATTTGTAAATTTCTTCAATTATGAATGTCAAGATGTTACTAAATTTCTATGGCATAAAGTTCTTAGTTTGTGTTTATAAGTTTCTACCTCTATGAGCAGACATTTAATATTTATACTGTTCGTTCTGGAAAATTTGTTTCCTTGAAATAAAACACCCCCTTCCCCCCCCCCCTTCATCCTTCATCCTGTATTTAATCAAGTAAACAATTTAAAAAAAAATAAGATACTCGCCTCTAATTAGCGGACAAAATACAATTTTTTACACAACATATTATAGTGTTAAAGTTTCAAGTTACTTGTTTGGAACTAATTTTGCCTCAAACTACAAGTTTAAACTACAAGTCCAAATTGTAATCTTGCGTCTTTGTATCAAATAATTTAGTCATTATAAAGATTTGGTCAATTATGAGTGAACCTAATTAAGACAGACCACAATATCAAAATACCATGATTTTAGAATTGTATCGAGTCTACAGTCTCTGTCTATTGTTCTTCATTAAGTAAGATTTTCCAAAACATTAACTGCACAGAAGAAAGGAATTTAATGTTTAATGGATCCACCTGTATTTATAAACCTGAAATATTTATATTTTTGAAAAGAAAACTTTCCTTCTTAAATCTTAAGAGGATTTTCAATAAGCTCTTTCAACTTGTATGTGTAAGCCAAGAAAGGAAGAGTATGAAAGGGAGGATNGAGGATGGGGGGGGGTATTTAACAAGTTTTAAAATATGTCAGTAGGTATTTGTACTTATGTTCAACCATGTTCATCTTAATATGAAACACATTAATTTTTTCAAGAGTGCTACTAAATTGTAAAGGCAGTTTCACTCTGGGCCCTAGTAAATTTTAATTCGAACAGGACCTGCCCAGTTTGTACTGGCCTGCCAGATAACAGCGTGTACTGACCCGATCCTATGAACATATTCTGTACAGTACGTCGCCCTAACCAGACTAACATACGACAGGGGTCAATTTTCTTGGCATAGTCCCGTCGGAGGGCTAATTATGACAACTCCCATGGCGCGTTTAGACTTTTTACAGTACCCGGCCTAATCCTAGGCTTATTTGACTTACCCCACTGGCTTAGTCCACCGTGGTTATAGAGAAACACGAGAAAGTAATCCCCGGACTTTCTCTCCATTTTGTCATATTAGTTAAAGGGTCTGTCGACGTAGTTTCAAGTGACAATTCATTTCTAGAGAGGAAAGTCTGATGCACAACGGTACCCTTTAAACCGGCTTTCGTCTGAGCTTTAATGAGGAAAATATCCTTGTTTATCTAAAAATTTATAAAATTAACTTGTGGAGACAAGGACGAACTGATATCAAAAGGACGATAAGTATTGTTCAGATAAAGGGTAAAGTCTTGAAGAGTTAATGGTACTGCCGTGAATCGAGTCTACAGTCACTTGAAATGACGTAAGCAGTTCATGCCACCGTGATTTGTTATAAATTCTCTTCAAATACCAAGTATTAAAGTAAAACAACAATAATTTATAAAGTTCGTCCAATTCTTAATTTTACTGTTCCACTTGTTCCTTAGAAGTCTGACCTTAATAAAAAAGTATTTTGTTTTAAAGAAGAACATGGATGGATTTAATGTGTTGTTTCAAGATCATACAACCCCCCTCCCCCCCCTCGCTCAAGGATAGCTAATAGATCTGGGGAGGAATAAAAGGTTTTTTATCTCAATGTTAAATGTGGACGGATTACTAACAAATTTAATTCTGTAGCCAACACACAGTCACTTGCTTTACAATTCAAACCTTCAAATAGAGTCTAGTCATGTCTCTGCTATGTATTCGAGTCAAGTCAAGTCTGGTATATATTCAAGTATGGCCAAGTCTGGTATATATTCGAGTCTAGCCATGTCTTTGGTATATATTCGAGTGAAAGTCTGGTATATATTCAAATCTAGTCAAGTCTTTGGTATATATTCGAGCCTAGTCAAGTGTCTTGTATATATTCGAGTCTGGTCATGTCTTGTAAATATTCGAATCTAGTCAAGTCTGCGGTATGTATTCGAGCCTAGTCAAGTGTCTGGTATATATTCGAGTCTATTCATGTCTGGTAAATATTTGAGTTTAGTCAAGTCTGGTATATATTCGAGTCTAGTCAAGTTTCTGGTATATATTCGAGTCTATTCATGTCTGGTAAATGTTTGAGTTTAGTCAAGTCTGGTATATATTCGAGTCTGGTCAAGTCTGGTATATAATCGAGTCTAGTCAAGTCTGGTATATATTCGAGTCTGGTCATGTCTTGTAAATATTCGAATCTAGTCAAGTCTGCGGTATGTATTCGAGCCTAGTCAAGTGTCTGGTATATATTCGAGTCTATTCATGTCTGGTAAATGTTTGAGTTTAGTCAAGTCTGGTATATATTCGAGTCTGGTCAAGTCTGGTATATAATCGAGTCTAGTCAAGTCTGGTATATATTCGAGTCTAATCAGGTCTGGTATATATTCGAGTCTAGTCAAGTCTGGTATATATTCGAGTCTAGTCAAGTCTGGTATATATTCGAGTCTAGTCATGTCTTGTAAATATTCGAGTCTAGTCAAGTTTCTGGTATATATACGAATCTAGTCAAGTCTGGTATATATTCGAGTCTGGTCATGTCTTGTAAATATTCGAACCTTGTCAAGTCTGCGGTATATATTCGAGCCTAGTCAAGTTTCTGGTATATATTCGAGTCTAGTCATGTCTGGTAAATATTTGAGTCAAGTCAACTGTCTGGTATATATTCGAGTCTAGTCAAGTCTGGTATATAATCGAGTCTAGTCAAGTCTGGTATATATTCGAGTCTAGTCAACTGTCTAATCAGGTCTAGTATGGTCAAATTGAGTCTCTAGCTGCGTCTGATTGAGTTGTCTGACCTAGGGTTTCAATTAGCACAGGAGGGGGCATTCTACCACTAGAACATAAATATGTATATACATTACAGGGTAACCAGGAATATTTCACCTCGAAAGGAATCCAGGGTGTTTCTTAAAAACGAAGGTTGGTAAAGAAGACGTTTGTTACTATTTGTTGGGTTTAAATAGCTGATGAATATGAGTGAATAATGATTTCAGCTTTTTAGCTCAAAAGTTTCGGTTCAGGTTAAAAAGTTAAGCTTGAAGCTTAAAACCCATCTCATTAAAAATTTCTCAACTCTGGGTTTTGTATTTGAGGCACGCTGTATAGAATTTACTATGGTACAGTATTATATACTGTCATGGCTGTCAGGATAGGTCAGTAGCTCTGCATGATTCTCCAAAGCCCTCTCCAACAATCATTTCCCCATCCCTCTCTATGAGATTTCCATATTAGTCTTGAAGGAATCTATAATAAAAGAATTCTACTATAAAAAATGTCTCCCTAATGCTATATTGGCCCTTCATTTATTACCACGTACTATATATCTATGGTAACGCAAACCCTTTTTTCACATTTTCATATTATAATGAAACATTTTGGTAAAAAAATGATTTCTTAATGTTTTTACGAATTTTTCTTTAATTCAGCATAAACTTTTCAAGAAAATGAGTTGCGTCATGACATTATTTTAATATTTAAAATTCGGCGATGGTGCCGGACCAAACCTCTGTAGAGTAAAAAAGTAGATATTACTTCCACATTTATTGAAAATATATTTCGGCCTGGGTTGACCCTCGTCAGTTCTTGAGGTTTTTTCTCCTGTCACAAAGATAATTTTGTTTTGCCAATATAATGTAATACTTAAATCAAACGTGTTTTTAGAAACAATTTTTACATGTTTTGATTTTTACGTTTCCTTGTATGTATATGAGGCTTAGTGTGAACCATGGATATGTAAATTATATATATATAAGAGGTTTNATTAGGATTGAGGTTTAGTGTGATCCATGGATATGTAAATGTAGATCAATAATATTCTGAATTGCATAATCAAATCAAATATTATTTATTTACGCAGAACATTGATAAATCATTATTTCAAGTGGTAGATTAATTGTCAACTGATTAATGTTCTGCGTCTGGAGAACTGCTATAGCTGTAGCTGTTTTCATATCAGCTCCCCAGTTGCTCGATAATAAAAGAAGGAAAAATTATAGATACGGTATTGACGGTGTGGTGGTGGATGGTTTAGGTAGGGCAGGAGGACTGGATAGAGGAGAACAGAGACCTCTTAGCTTTAACAATGATTTGTAAATATTAATTAATCAGGACAATCTGGACTCCAATGAATACATAACCTTACAAAGGAATTGAGTTTTTGCAACAAACTTAAATTTTCTAACCCCTATATCTTTGCAACCTGATGTTGTAAAACTTTAATATTTCAAACTTAGACTATTTGATCTACCAGAATTAATAGTTTTAAATATCAAAGGTCTGGGAAAACGGTTTGCTAAGTTATAAGAATTAGAAAATCTAAGTTTGTGGCAAAAACTCAATTCCTTTCAATGTATCAATTCTGAATATATGATTAACTGGAAATCTATATAAATGAGTAAAGATGATGAGATCGTTAAGAACTAGATAAAACCCCCACCCTTTAAATCTATATAGGTAACATATAGGTAACATTTAAAACAGATGACTTTTTATGTATTTTACATTACGCTTTTATATAAACCAAGACAAGACTTTCGTAAACTCATGTGCAGTACATATATGTAAAATGTATGTTTCATGTAAATTGTACAATATACTTATGGTACAAAGTTTTCTTTGATAAAGAAAATAAAAACATGGATTGTGGCGCTATATATGCTGTACTATATGAGACCAAAGAAGATTGCTTTGTGTTAGAGTTTCAAAGGTAGAAACTTTGGAATAATCAAAACTGAGTTTTTGGGATTATAGCTTATTGTCTTTTCTAAGTTAATTTTCAATTTAGATCACTTTTTGAAATGAATTGGCAACTCTGGGAAATCATTAAAAGTCTTTAAACCCGGATACCAAATGGGTTTTCAAAACTGGGTTTTGCAAACATGCACATCACATATAAAGATTCCAGGTCAGGCTTCTGTGTGGTCCTATTCGGCAGTTTAAAAGATGTAAATCGTGTGAGAGAAATCCAGTCAAATTAATTCTTTACCAGGGGGTTTATGGGGAGGGGTATAAGATTGGGGGTGTGTACTCATGAGGAATAAATACTTAAAACGTATAGGGAGAGAAGAGGAGAAATCGGTGACCGCACTCTGGTCAGTGATAGAAAGTAATTGATAAATTTTAATAGAAATAAAAAAATACTGCAGGAAACAAAGTAAAAGGAAAGGATCATGTTGGACATGAATTCAAGATCAAGGAGAAACACTTGTTTCACATTGATCTGTAAGGATTATTATCTTTAAGGATTATGATCGAGAGGAAACAAAGTAAAAGGAAAGTATCATGTTGGACATGAATTAAAGAACATAAAAAACAAGTTAAGAATTGATTATGTTGGACGCTTGAATTAATTAAAAATTCGGGTTAAGGAGGTTAAGAAGATGATTGGAGGGAGAGGGGGGGTTGATCGACCATATTTGTAAAATGCTGTAAGAATAAATATCAAAGTTCAAAAAAATGATACAAACACTCCGGCACATCTTTCTATAAAAATAGAAAAGAATCAAAGCTAGCATGCTCTCAGAAAATATTTGAAATGCATTCGTTAGATATTTTCTTAGTAAAAGCTTCCACCACCGCCGGTCCACCACCGCCATGTGTTTCAATCTAGATTTTATTATCCTAAGCAAATACTTTAACGCACCGCTCTGATTATATTTGGCAAACTTGGTTATACTTCTAATTAAAGGGACTGTAAACGACATTGCAAGTGATCCATGATCCTGACTGATTAGTTTGATGCCATTTCTCCGCCTCCTGCTCTCCAACCGCCACCGCTGCTAAACTCCGCTCCATTCATGCACATAGAAAATTGTTTAAATCTTATCTATATTATGCTGAACCAGGGGAGCTCATGTGTAAACAGCCTGAGCTATCTTGTAGCTCCCCGGCCACAATATACTTTTAATTGTTTGTTATTTTCAATTAGCATTTATATGTATGTACATTGTATAATTTGTGGCCTAATAAAAGATTTGATTTGATTTGATGTCCGATTCACAACGGTAACCTTTAAACCTTTAACCTTTAAACCTTTAAACAAGGATGAACAAGATTTTTTTGAATTAAAAGTTGATTATTTTCAATTGCGGTTTCTCTGTAAAAGTCACTTGCTCATATATCGAAGATATTCATCGAGGATATCAGCAAGAACAGTTTTAAGATAGAAAAAAGACGTTATCTTGCTCTTTGTTAATCAGATAGAGGTTTAAAGAGTACTTTTATTAATCGGACGTGGCCCCCTTTAAATGAAAGGTCACTTGAAATTACTCCTACAGCCCCTTTAAAGATCCGTTTCAGGATCCAACATAATTTTCTCCAATCTCTTGTTCAGAGACGGGTCTGATATTACGGAATATAACTTCAAATTTTAGACATAAGGGAAGTGGTCAAAAGAATTGAGTCTTTGTCACAAAATTAATTTTTCCAATTTCCAAGTTTTTGCAACCTGATGGCGTAAACCTTTGATTTTTCAAACTTATTTGATCTAACAGATTTTGGGTTGCTAGATATTGGGATAAGAAAACCAGAGTTGGTGGCAAAACCTCAATTCCTTTATGCAATTTTGCTAATATGACTTTGTGGCCTCGATCTTTTTTGATTTTGATTTTACATCAAAGTATGAGGAAAAGAAAGAAGTATGAGGAAAGGAAAGAAGTATGATGAAAGGTAAGAAGTATGAGGAAAGGAAAGAAGTATGAGGAAAGGAAAGAAGTATGATGAAAGGAAAGAAGTATATGAGGAAAGGAAAGAAGTATGATGAAAGGAAAGAAGTATGAGGAAAGGAAAGAAGTATGAGGAAATGAAAGAAGTATGAGGAAAGGAAAGAGTATGAGTAAAGGAAAGAAGTATGAGGAAAGGAAATATTGTTATTTAAAATCAAGATACTTTTCTTAATTGTGAACTAGAATTTTCAAATTCGGAGGCGCAACTCAAGATTTAGGAATGGAATTAAATTTTCAACAATTTTAGAATTAGGATATATAAAATTTGTGTGGTACAGCTTGGAAACATAAAATTGCAAAATCAGATTGTTTCTTGGTCTCACTATAGTTGATAATAATTTTCTTTACATAGGAGAAAGTAAGGCTTCATGACTCACAAATAAAAGGACAGATTACTTATTATTTTGTTCCATGGATTAGCATCTATATATATAACTTTTTGAAATATTCTATTTCAAACTTCTTGTTGAGGACATATTTTTTTCTAAGTAAAAAATGATTGAAATATTGTTATTTTATACGTAACTTAAAATATTTCAACAATTTTAAAAATCTTTAAATTCCTCTAGTATTATCTATTATATACAATTTTCACTAAATTTTCTGAATGTTTGAATTAGTTTGTAAGAGGTTTGCCGATTCAATCAAACTATTTTCTACTTTCCTGCAGACCCTGCATAGTTACCGAATATTCAAAAGTTATAAATATTTTATGAAGAAGGATTTCAATATTTTTTTAGTCTACTCATAGAACCATGGAATAGGAAGACAGCTAAATACTGATCGACAAAAATTACGATTTTAGATAATAAAAGACAACAATTGTGCGGTGTACAAAGTACACAAACACATCTCACTTACTACGTTTCTGGTAAAAATATTAGCTCGATTGTCGTCTTCCTATTCCATAGTTTTATGGGTCCCATTGTTAAGTGTCCAGAAATGAAAACTTATTTTAAAAGAAGAGGAACAGCAAAAATTTTTTTTTCTGAAATATCTAAATATCCCTTTTCGTTAATAAAGTACCCCTGAAACCCTTGGGAATAAAGAGTCCAACGATAAATGAAATAAAATTTTTTTTAATAGTTATAAATTATTTGATTTTCGTTCAACAAGAACATAAAGTTCAGATTAAAAATCTATATTTTGGAAATTCAATGCAACGTACTATTTACTATGAATTAAGTTTTAAAATATGAAGTTGAGGAGAATTGAGAGATAAGGAAAATTAAAGGATGGAGTTTCGACCATAATTCATCGTAAAACTTGCAGTAACTTTGAAGATTTTTTAACATACAATCTTTATTATTACAGGATGTTGTTTTGTCATAATTTAAAGTGACTTTTCATTTCAGTATGGGTATACTCCGTTTACCTGATTCGCAATAACTTGGTTCGCTTTTTTCCCGAACTTTTATGGTTTTGGGACACGTAATAAGCAGCAAACAAATACTGTGAACTGCTGCCAACATTTCAATACTGTATCGATATAAAACATTTCTAAACTAAAAGATAGGTGTCATATCAGTAGGACTAACCAAAAACTATCTGTTTGAAATAATTGTTTTTAGTAAATCTTTGGTCTGTTCTTAGCACATGTCTTCTGTCAGGATCAAAATTTGGCATAGGGTAAGGAAAGCAAATGTTGAGAAAAACCAATTTTGAGAAAGAAATTTTAAAATCTTCTTAGATTTTGGTTGAACCTTTGAAATCCAAGAACATTAAAAGTTATTGCTTATCACACTTCACTATCTTCACGATATTACCCAAAAACCTTTTTCTGGTCAATACCGCGGCGTTTTCCTAGATTGAAAATGTTTTAAGCATTTATAATCCAACAAAGATGTTTTACATACCGTAAACTAAACTAAAAGTTACTAGAAAATACGTATAGCTAAAGGGAGAAATAACGCTATAGGAAATCAAATGAATACAATGATTTGGCCCAAACCCTACATTAAGTATCAGGTTTGAAACTTGCATCGACCCAGAACTAACAGAAAAATAATATATTTGTTTCTTAGATTTTCTATTTTATTCGCATACATCATTTATAACGATTGGCGGAAAAACGTTGCACCTACAAAAAAAAGTTAAGCTACTTCAACAAATTAAAAAAAGTATAGAGAGGGAAAAATTTAATTAGACTTGGTATTTGTTCTCTTTCAAATGAGTTTTCTTATGTTTTGAAAAGTTACTACTATCCGCATAGGATTTTTCACAGATAGTACAAGTATAAGGCCGTTCTCCAGTATGTATCATCATGTGTCTTGTTAAACCACTGTTTATTGCGAAAGTTTTCTCACAAATACTGCAGCTGAATGGTTTCTCTCCTGTATGAATTCTCATATGAACATTTAATTGAGAAGATTGAGTAAACGCTTTATCACATTGAGAACATTGGAATGGTTTCTCTCCAGTATGTGTTCTCATGTGTTCTGACAAAGTACTGGAGCGTATAAAGGTATGATCACAGAGTTTGCAACTGTATGGTCTTTCTCCAGTATGGTTTCTCATGTGTATTACAAGATTCGAAGATTCTGCATAGGAAACTCCACAGATAGAACAGGAGTGGGGCTTTAAACCTAGATGGATTTTCTTGTGCTTTGCCAGAAGATGAGACTTTTTAAATTGTTTCTGGCATATAGGACAGGGATATGTCTTAACCTTATTGTGGGATTCTGTATGCTCAGTAAAAGTTATCGAATCTGGGAAAGATGCTTGGCATGTTGTGCACAAGTAGGGTGTTTCACCTCTGTGTATTTGTGTTTTCTTGTGTTTCCTCAAAGTAGTAGAATTACTGAAAGTCCTCAAACAGAAGGGACAACTGTATGGTTTCTCACCAGTGTGGACTCTCATGTGGCTTTTCAACTGATTTGATTGAACAAAATCCTTGTTGCAAACTGCACAGGTGTATGGTTTCTCACCCGTATGAATTCTAATATGTGTTGCCAAGTTCCCAGCTTGTGAAAACGTTTTCTCACAGAATGAACAAGAAAACGGTCTTTCTCCAGTATGAAGTCTCATGTGCGACGTTAACGTAGCAGATTCTTTAAATACTTTTTCACAAAATGAACACGGATACTCTTTGTTTGTTTTGTGAGTTCTCATATGTTTATTCAAAAAGAAGTTCAGGGAAAAAGATTCATTGCACACTGTACAAGTATAGGGTGAAGTCGAACCTTCTTCTTCCTTAATAATAACTTCAAGCTTTTCTTGATCCTCCAACTTCATAGGCTGATTAGGATCAGGCTCTTCCTTGTAGATCTCTTCCTTGTAGAACTCTTCTTTGTAGATCTCTTCCTTGTAGATCTCTTCCTTGTAGATAACTTCCTCGGTTTTAAACACACGGATCCCAGTATCCAGGTCAACCAGGACTTCAAGGGATTCAGGGGAATCAAGAGACACGTCTAAACTGTCATCCTGGTCAGTTTTTAATTCTCGTTTTTCTACATAAATTTGTCCGGTAAGTTTTCCTTTTGATTCATAAAGAAGGTTCTGTCCTTCCTTAAGCTCTTTCGTTTCAAGCTTTTTTGCGTCAGCTATTGCTTTCTCACATAATTGTCTTGGAGGCTTCTCAATATTATGAATTTTCATGTGCTTTGACAAGTTTCCAGAATCTGCAAAGGATTTTTCACAAATAGAGCAGGTGAAAGGTCTTTCCCCAGTATGGGTTCTCATGTGCTTCCTTATATCACTGACGGTCGCGCAAGATTTGGTACAAACCGAACAATGATATGGTTTTTCTCCGGTGTGACTTCTCATGTGTGTTCTCAACACAGAGGATTGAGCAAAAGATTTTGAGCATATAGAGCAGGAGAATGGTTTTTCTCCGGTATGCACTCTCATATGATCAGTTAATGTCCCAGACTGTGTAAATGTTTTGTGACAAACCTCACAACTAAATGGTCTTTCTTTAGTATGATTTCTCATGTGTTGGCTCAAGTTTGATGACTGTCTGAACGATTTTCCGCAGACAGAACAGGTATACGGCTTTTCTCCAGTATGGATTCTCATGTGATTAGACAAACGATCAGATTTTGAAAGCCATTTCTCACACACAGGACACTGATGTCGTTCCATAGTGTTCAAATCCCTGAAATAACATAATATTAATTTCATTTTAGAGAAATATTAAAAAATTTATTGATTACAAGTCTTTCAAAAAATAATCATTTTTTTCTTCATTTTTCATTAATAAACAAAGAGTATACAGTTGCAATCGTTGCAAACATTAACCTCCGTAAAAGCACTTCAAAATTTGTGCAAGCCCTAACAAATCCATTCCACTAAGGACAGAAAAAGTTCAGTAATTTTTCAGTATACACTTTTTGACTCCCCCCCCCAAACTTTAAATTTCTATTATTTTTTTTTAGGGTAAAATTACACTATGCCGAAATTTGACCCTGAAAATATAAACAAAAACGAATCAAAACAGATCATGTTATAACGATAGTTTTAGGTTCGTGTTATAACAATAGTTTTAGGACGTGTTATAACGCTAGTTTTAGGATCATGTTAAAACGATCTAGTTTTTAGGTTCTTGTTATAACGATAGTTTTAGGATCGTGTTATAACAAAAGTTTTTGGATCGTGTTATAACGATAGTTTTAGGATCGTGTTATAACGAAAGTTTTAGGATAGTGTTATAAAGATAGTTTTAGGATTGTGTTATAACGATAGTTTTATGGAAGTGTTATAACGATCTAGTTTTTAGGTTTGTGTTATAACGATAGTTGTAGGTTCGTGTTACAAAGATACATTTAGGATCGTGTTATAATAATAGTTTTCCAGTCAATTAGGATAAATATATTACTAACTTTATTACTTGTTTGTAAATATTATATTTATCCGTAAGTTTACAGGTTAATAAAAACTATTTTTTTTAGTTTATATAAAACGCATATAGAGTTATATGGCTTTTGGTCATGCGGAAACAAAATAATATTATTTTTCGCAGGAGGGGCCCCAGGGAATCTAAAAAGCGGATAGGATACAAGGACGGGGCGGGGCCCTAAAATTTGATAATATTTATGCATATTATTTTTTCTGTTCAGAATTATGTTGTATTCATAAATCAAAAGATAAGTAAAAAGATTAAATGAAAAATCTAACTTAACAATAACACTTCTTGCCATTTAATCGATTTTCAGAAAATTTCAATTTCTTTTTCATCATTTTTGTCTAATTTCTGCACTGGGTATATTCCTAGAGAACGATTTTTGGACCCCCCCCCCCCTCCCCCTCCTATCAATTTTGTACATGGGTCTGACACGAAGTTTCTTAACTTAACCTAACCTGTGGCCGCAGCGCTCGGCCCCCTAGCCTGTCCTAGCCGCAGCGCTCGGCCCGGAAGTGTCTTAACTAACCTAACCCGTGGCCGGAGCGCTCGGCCCCCTAGCACATCCTAGCCGCAGCGCTCGGCCCAGAAAGTGTCTTAACCTAACCTAACCCTAAATAAAAAAAAATAATAATAAATTTGCTGAAAAATAAATGGTCATGTACAAAATTGATAGGAGGGGGGGGGGGGGCAAAAATCGTTCACTAGGACAGACCCCTGCACTGCTGCACTGCAGCAATATGTTAATTTCATTAATTTGTGTCGAGACATTTAAAAATTCATCTTAATACATGATACCCACCGATTATCTTTTATATTTATTTATATTAACCCACCTGATAACCCCCTCTTTGCTTTTTCAAAGTTTTTAAAATTTCTTTAGTTGATGAAACTAAAAGTGTACTGTTTATTGTTTACTACGAGTTCTACGAGTTCTACCTGAGAAAATTGAAATAGTTCAAGACGACATTTTAAAAGATCAATTTTTACTCAAAACTTTTCCTTTCCAAAAATGATAATTACGTTAAGAACTAGCTATTTTTGCATCTAATCAATTTGGTTGAAGCGGGCATCGGGGTACTTTAAGATTAAGGGGTCACGTCAAGTCATGTCACGTTATTAACATGCATTGTAGTAAAGTGGCAATATTTACTTAATAAACCTTTAATTAATGCTTCTGACTTTTAAACACGAATTATTATGAAACGAGATAATTTTGCTTGAAATACTTGCTTTATAATGATGAATTGTAGATGTTTAATATTTATCCAAACACAAAAAAATGTATAGGATTTTTCTCTAGATGAGAGAAAAAAAATTGAGTGCAGAGACACCTATTGCTGAAAAAAACGGTTTAACAATTCTTGAACTCTATTTTCGTCATATTTGTCTAGAGTGAGTTTATATACAGAGCGTCCCATATCATATTAGATTATCTCTAATCTTATAACGAAAAAAATAAACCCTCAATACTCGAAAAACTTATCATTTTCCGCAAGAAAATTCTTATATAAGCCTTATGTTATTTTTCAAATTGATTCATTCTAATTAAATTTTCTTATTAGTCCCGAAAATCGCAATTTAGACCCTTTGACGGTCTAATATGATGTGGGACACCCTGTATAATCATGTTTCAGCGGATTCAGCGTTTGAGTAACTTTTGGAAAAAATTTAATTCTGATTTTTAAGAAAATGATTATGCATACTTTGAACATATAAAAGGAACCCTTGAAAAAATTGTCACTTAAAAATTATATCTTAATATTTCATAAATTGAAATCATAAAAAACAAAAATCCGAAATTACTTTATCCCAGAGGTGCAATTCTGGGGGGGGGCGGCCGGGCGCGCGCCCCCTAGCACCTGAAAGGGGGCACCCTCCCTGCAAAATGAAAAGAAAGATTGGCGAATATCAGTATCACAGAAGTCAGGAATAAGAGTTATTGTAGAAATTGTATTCTACTATGGTTAGTTGTAAAATATATTGTTATTTTTCTGAATTCTCAAACATCTGTAAACATTTAATGTAAAAAAATTCTGAACTGTTTTGTATTTGTGTTGAGATATTAAAGGTTTACACCACTCGGTGCAAAGATTTAGGGATTAGAATATTTGAGTTTGTGGCAAAAACTCAGTTCCAAATCTAGTGAACATGCTGAGACTGAACCTGGACAACTTCTAACTAATTTTCATATTTGATAACTGTAACCTGTGTATCTTCTTTGAAAGAACTTCTATAAAATCAAAAATGAAATAAGATTATGAATGTTGGTTAGAATGATCAATCATAAATTCTTAAAATGTAAATGTAAATGTAAATGTAAAATTATGCAATGAGTAAGTGCCTCTATTTTTTTACACTTTTTGAATTACTTTTAAAATTGATGAGGTTTTATTTTTACACCATTTTTGTTAAAACCCGTGTTTAGTGAAATTTAAAAAAATTGATAATTTAAGAAGTTTAAGCAGGTGAATTTATAAGATACATTCACAATAAACAAGTGCAGATTACTTATAATTTTTTATGAGGAAAGTTATTAAATAAGTATGAGGTGGGTAACTAAGGGCGGTTAATTAAGTGAGTAGTGAGTTGGTAACATCCAATAACTAGAATAAATACTAAATTCTTTTTCTTCGAAACAAGGAACCATTAATTACTTACTCAAATAATAATGTGGTAATTCTAACTAAGTAACTATAGAAAGTAAGAAGTTAGAAAGTAAGTGCAAGGTTGAGAAATCTAAAAGATGCAAATCAGGAGATGAATTGGAACTACTGCAAGAGAGAAAGGATGATGACTGAACCTCTATAAACCAGTGACCGTGAGACACATTTAAACGTTTAATTAAGGATATTTCAGGATTCATTCTGAAAAACAAGAGAAACTATGCACGGTTCAGACAAGTAGGGAAATCAGAGATTAAAAGTTTAATATACGCAGAGAAATTAGCGAACATGGGTTGAATTTATACCTAGAGAAACCCGGGAACATAGGTTCAAATATACCCGGAGAAACCAGAGAACATAGGTTCAAAGTTCCTGGAGAATCCAGGGAAAGGTTCAATACACCTGGAGAAACCAGGGAACATAGGTTCAATACACCTTAGAAACCAGAGAACACAGGTTCAAAATACCTGGAGAAACCAAGAAATATAGGTTCATACACCTGGAGAAACCAGAGAACATAAGTTCAATAAACCTGGAGAAACCAGAGAACATAGCTGTTCAATACACCTGGAGAAACCAGGGAACATAGGTTCAATATTCCCGGAGAAACCAGGGAACATAGGTTCAATACACCTGGAGAAACCAGAGAACATAGGTTCAATACACCTGGAGAAACCAGGGAACATAGCTGTTCAATACACCTGGAGAAACCAGGGAACATAGCTGTTCAATACACCTGGAGAAACCAGGGAACATAGGTTCAATACACCCGGAGAAACCAGGGAACATAGGTTCAATACACCTGGAGAAACCAGAGAACATAGGTTCAATACACCTGGAGAAACCAGAGAACATAGGTTCAATACACCTGGAGAAACCAGAGAACATAGCTTCAATGTACCTGGAGAAACCAAAGAACATAGGTTTAATATACCTGAAGAAACCAGAGAACATAAGTTCAATAAACCTGGGGAAACCAGAGAACACAGGTTCAATACACCTGGAGAAACCAACGAACAAAGGTTCAATACACCTTAAGAAAATAGGGAACATAGGTTCAATTTACCTTACGCACAGTTCAGACAAGTAGGGAAATTAGAGATTACAAGTTTAATTTACGCAGAGAAACTAGGTAACATGGGTTGAATTTAAACCTAGAGAAACCCGGGAACATAGGTTCAATATACCCGGAGAAACCAGAGAACATAGGTTCAATACACCTGGAGAAACCAGAGAACATAGCTTCAATGTACCTGGAGAAACCAAAGAAAATAGGTTTAATACACCTGAAGAAACCAAAGAACATAAGTTCAATAAACCTGGAGAAACCAGAGAAAAACAGGTTCAATGTACCTGGAGAAACAAGGGAACAAAGGTTCAATACACCGGGAGAAACCAGGGAACATAGGTTCAATATAAATGGAGAAGCCAGAGAACACAGGTTCAATATACCTGGAGAAATCCAAAAACATAGGTTCAATATAAATTGAGAAACCAAATAACATAGATTCAATACCTGGAGAAACCAGGGAACATAGGTTTAATATACTTGGAAAAACCAGGAGAACATATTTCTTAGGTTCAATATACCTGGAGATACCAGAGAACATATGTTCAATATTTCTAGAGAAAGGGAACGCAGGTTCTATGCACCTGGAGAAACCAGAGAACATGGGTTCAATGTACCTGGAGAAACTAGAGAACATAGGTTCAATACACCTGGAGAAACCAGAGAATATAGGTTCAATGAATCTGGACAAACCAGAGAAAATAGGTTCAAAACACCTGAAGAAACCAGAGAACATAGGTTCAATGTATACCTGGAGAAACCAGAGAACATAGGTTAAATACACCTGGAGAAACCAGAGTAAACAGATTCAATGTACCTGGAGAAACCAGAGAACATAGGTTCAATGTAACTGGAGAAACCAGAGAACACAGATTCAATGTACCTGGAGAAACCAAGGAACATAGGTTCAATAAACCTGGAGAACCAGGGAACATAGGTTCATTACACTAGGAGAAACCAGAGAACATAGGTTCAATACATCTAGAAAAACCCAGAGAACACAGGTTCAATTTAACTGGAGAAACCAGAGGGCATAGGTTCAATACACCTGGAGAAACCAGGGAACATAGGTTCAATACACCTGGAATAACCAAAGAATATAGGTTCAATGCTAAACCATAGAATGCAGTGTAATACAAAACCTGGAAATACAGATAAAATACTAAATCAGGAAATACAGGTTCAATACTAAGCCAGGGAATACAGCTTTAATACTAAACTTTGGAATACAGGTTTAATACTTAACCAAGAAATATAGGTTCCATACTAAGCCAGGGAATACAGGTTTAATACTTAACCAAGAAGTACAGGTTCCATACTAAGCCAGGGGGGTTTCATACAGAACTTGGAAATACAGGTTTAATACTTAATTGAGGAATACAGGTACTTCGTCTAGCAATCTACATTCGTCATTGCACTGCATGCACTCGATCACCCAAACTATAAGATTAAGAAAAGAAATAAAATATATTCTGATTCACAACAATACCCTTCAAAGCTTTGTCTGATCAAGTATTGCATTAAACATCCATGTTTCCCATTTTGAAAACTGAATATTTTTATTCGTGGTTTCTCTACAAAACTGACTCGCGCATTTCTTGCTTATAAGAAACGATGGAGAAATGAAGGTTTCAAAGGTACATCAGACATATGCCACTCTATAAATGGAGGGTCACTTGAAACTACGCATGTATTCCATTTAAGTATAGTGTATAGAAAAATTACTTTAATATCTCACTTTTGCCCTTAACTAAAAAAGTCTCATTAAAAAAGGCTTAATCAATACTGCATTCAGTGTAAATATATATTTGATATCATTATTTATTATAAAATATGTATATCAATTCTATGAAATAATAGATATTAATGTTCTGCGTCTGGAGAACTGCTATAGCTTGTAGAGAGCGCAGGCGCAGGTTTCACAATAACAGAGCGGAGCAGACAGCAGTGTATAGAATAGATCCCTCTCCTCTCAGGGTACTGAACTGGGCTAGTTAAGTAGTTACTAGTTAGTACTTAGTAGTGAGTTTCTTCTCAGGGTATACAGTTTACTCTCAGGGTATACAGTTTACTCACAGGGTACTAGGCTTAGTAGTAAGTAGTGAGTATGAGTATCTTCTCAGGGTACTGGGTTTAGTAGAGAGAGTTTCCTCTTAGAATACTGGGCTTAGAACTGAGTTTTTTCTCAACTCAGGGTAAACTGCAGTGTCCTCTCAGGGTACTGGGATTAGTAGTGAGTTTCTTCTCAGGGTTCAAGGATTAGTAATGAGTTTTTTCTCAAGGTACAAAGTTTTTCGCCGATTCTGGGCTTAATATTGAGTTTTTTCTTAGGGTACACAGTTTCACCTGGTATTTGGAATAATTGTAATTTTGACCATTGAGTAATTGCTTCTCATGGGTATACAGTTTTTATGTAGTTAAGGTTCTTCTCATGGTATTTGCTTAGTGTTTGGGCTAGTGCGATTTAATATCACTAGCGAAGCGCCCATCTTCTAAATTAATTGTGAACATGTTCTCTTTGTCATCGTAAAACAAAACAAAAATAATTCGCGGATTTTCACAAAAAAATTTGTGGATTTTCAAAATTTTAAAAAATTTAATGGAGATCGAATTTTGATGGAGACAAATATTTGAATTTTGATCATTCATAAACCTTCCCTGGGGTCCCTAGATGTCCCACAAAAAATTTGGGCCCGATCGGTTCAGCCGTTTTGACGTTTATTGGATACAAACAAACAGAAAGACAAACAAACAAACAGACAGACAAGCCAAATTTATATATAGAAGTCCTGGTTTTTTTTATCGAGGTACTATGTTTTGGTAATGCATTAGAAAGGAACTGGGTTAAAGTAATGAGTTTCTATTTTTTAAACCGAGGATGATTTAGTTCAATTTTTAAACCGGATTTAACAGTTTTTATGCAAAACATACTTCTTACATTAACTGTATTAACGATCTTAAATCACTTTATGTAATCTAAATTCTGAAAGTGTTGAGTTGTATCCGACTTTCTCGACAATTATTATTTAATTTCCTTACTAAATATATAAATACAATTATTATTTGATTTCCTTACTAAATATATAAACACTGTATCCGACTTTCTCGACAATTATTATTTAATTTCCTTACTAAATATATAAACACTGTATCCGACTTTCTCGACAATTATTATTTAATTTCCTTACTAAATATATAAACACTGTTTCCGACTTTCTCGACAATTATTATTTAATTTCCTTACTAAATATATAAAAACTGTATTAGACTTTTTCGACAATTAAGTTATTTAATTTCCTTCCTAAATATATAAACACTGTATCCGACTTTCTCGACAATTATTATTTAATTTCCTTACTAAATATATAAAAACTGTATCCGACTTTCTCGACAATTATTATTTAATTTCCTTCGGACACCTTTTCGAAACAACTACCTTCAAAATACACGAAGTACGATTTTTTACTAAAATCATCAGTTTTTAAACATATCATTGAAAAAGACACTCGAATAACTTTTGTGATTGTATTTTTCAAAATGCTCGGAGATGACAAGTATTGAAAAATGTTATAGGAATAAAATGTTACATTTTCCCTTCAATAAAATTCACTTTCAGATATTAGACTGGAGGGGGTTTAAAAGGAGAAGATGAGTTTGAAACTAATATCATGTCTGCTCCTAACACTGGTTTCCTATACCGGAGCTAAGGAGCGGAAGCTAACCGTGTTCACCGTTGCCACGGAAAGGACGGACGGATATCTCCGGTTTGTCAGATCATTGGACGTGTTCGGGTTCGAGCTGGTTACTCTGGGTCTAGGACAAGACTGGCAGGGAAGAATATTTGTCTTAGCAAAGCTCCAGATTTATTTATCAAAATAGTGCAAAAAGTCTATTTCGTTCACCAGCTTTAAAGTTTAAACATATGAACAATTGATTCCAGTCAATTTTTATAGAAAAGATATTTTTCCACAAAATAAAGAATGTTTTTTTTTGACAAGTTTCAGGAATTCAAGATGTTTCTTCGGAGAAAAAGGATTTATTAAGACAGAAGTGTTATTAACTTAAATTTTTTTACGAAATTCTTAAAAAGATAATGTTTTTCCAAGTATTTCATATAAACCAAGACTCTTTTATTCTTTGTATTAAGCAGACCATCAAAATAATGTACGAGAACAAGTGGATTTTTTGGGCTAAAATATTTTTTTGCTTTGTGTTGAAAAAATGGTAAATATTCTGATTAGGGAGGAGACATGAACTATCCTGCAGGGGGGTGGAAGGTGAACCTCCTTAAGAAGGAGTTGGAGAGAAGGAAGGAGAAGGAGGAAGGATTCATGATGTTTACCGACAGTTATGACGTAAATATATAAACACTGTATCCGACTTTCTCGACAATTATTATTTAATTTCCTTACTAAATATATAAACACTGTATCCGACTTTCTCGACAATTAAGTTATTTAATTTCCTTCCTAAATATATAAACACTGTATCCGACTTTCTCGACAATTATTATTTAATTTCCTTACTAAATATATAAACACTGTATCCGACTTTGTAGAGAGCGCAGGCGCAGGTTTCACAATAACAGATAATAATAATAACTAAAGTAATAACAATGATTTTAATGATAATTAAAATGATTTGAAATAACGAAATTGATTAAACATATATATGATATATCTTAAATGATAAATTTTATAAAACATTGTATATAATTCTAGGACAGTATGATAAGATGGGAGGAGGAATAATATTTGGAGCTGAGGGGTTCTGCTGGCCTGATATCAGCTTGAAGTCCCGCTATCCTATTGTGGAGAAGGGGAGAAGGTTCCTCAACTCCGGGGGATTCATCGGCGCCATCAAGGACGTGAGGGAGCTGCTGGCAGCAGGAGGAGATCTAGGAGATACAGAAGACGACCAACTCTTCTATACAAAGATCTACCTGGATAATGATCTGAGACAGAACCTGGGAATGAAACTAGATCATAAAGCTGAGATATTTCAGAACCTTAACGGAGAAACAGACAACGTTGAGCTCAGGTTTGCAGGAAACGATCCTTATTTCTACAACATAGTCTTTGACACCCTCCCTATGGTGTTCCACGGAAACGGTCCGAGCAAGTTGTTCCTGAACACTCTGGGGAACTATATCCCCGGGTCCTGGAACACTAAGGACGGATGTGTAGAATGCTGGAAGGATACACAGAGTATAAAGAGTATAGAAACCCCTCGTGTTCTCCTCGCGGTGTATATCGAGCTCCCAACCCCGTTCATGGACGAGTTCTGGGAGAAGCTAATCAACCTGGAGTATGACAAGTCCGCCATTGATTTGTTAATCCACAACAACGTTGAGCACCACGAGAAGCAGGTGTCGGAGTTTGTTAAGTACTGGAGTCAGGGGAACGAGGTTGAGACCTTCAACAGTATCCAAGTAATCTCACACCTGGAGGGAGTGGACGAGGGATCAGCTAGAAACCAGGGACTGGAGAAGTGTCTTGAGATTAAGTGTGATTATTTGTTCGTGGTTGACTCCGTCAGTCATCTGGACAACCCCAACACTCTCACCTTGTTGATAGAGCAGAACAGGGGCGTGGTGGCGCCCGTCATGATCCGCCCATACTCTGCCTGGAGCAACTTCTGGGGAACACTTTCTTCCGACGGTTTTTACAGCCGTTCCATCGACTATATGGATATTGTTAGAAATACCCGCCGTGGACTCTGGAACGTTCCTTACATCAGCTCCTGCTATCTTATCTCCGGAACCTTGATCCAGGAGGAGAAAACAAGACCGTCCTACTCCAGTTCTACTCTGGACCCGGATATGGCGTTCTCTAAGAGTTTACGAGATAACAACGTGTTTCTTTATGTTTCAAACCGACTCAATTTCGGGCATCTTGTCAACAATGAAAAGTTTGCGACCGGGTTTTTAAACAATGAGCTTTGGGAGATGGAGAGAAATCGGTGAGTAACAAAATTCTAACATAACTTTATGTGTGTTCCATATCGTTTTTTTTTTCTCAAGGTATGATTGGGAGCAGAGATATCTTCACGTGAACTACAGTCTGAGCCTGGAACCAGAGTATAAACAAGTGTCGCCATGTCCAGACGTATTCTGGTTCCCAGGTATACTTCTTTACAGCCGAATACATGTATTTATTGATTCGAAGGCTTAGTAAGAGAAGTGTCTTAGAGTAGGTTAATTTAAACAGAAAAGTAGTTTACCATAAGATTGGTTTAATTTTTTGGGGTTTTGTTTTAATTCTAAAACACTTCTCTGGAGAATTCTGGAATTATTTTTTAGAAAAAGCTTTTTTATTCCTTCCTTTTATAATGATTTAACGTGGATGACAACTTTATATTCATAGATCTTTTGTAAAGTACAGATCGATTCCAGTTTATTAGTTTTTACGGTGAGGTTTGCTTAGTGTTTACGAAGAGGGTTTTAATGTTAACGGAGAAGGATTTTAGTGTTTACGGAGATGCTTTGCTCAGTGTTTAAGAGATTGTTTGTTTAGTGTTTCAAGAGAGCTTTTTAGTTTTTACGGAGGGGTTTTGTTCTGTGTTTACAGAGATGTTTTGTTTAGTGTTTACAGAGAGGTTTTGTTTAGTGTTTACGGAGAGGTTTTATTTAGTATTTACTGAGAGGTGTTTAGTATTAACTGAGAGGTTTTGTTTAGTGTTTACGGAGAGGTTTTGTGACGAGTTTGTTGCTGAAGCTGAACATTTTGGTAAATGGAGTTCAGGAACTAACACAGATGAGAGGTAAACTAAACCAAGACGGGAGGAAGGCGATCAACATAATTTCTACATCTGAGCCACATTTTCATTTTCTTATCTGAGCTACCTTGAAATTCAATAATCTCATCTCCTTTCAACCCTAAAAAAAAACTCTTGAAAAGTAAGATGATTTTTAGACTCAAGTCACCCGCCTTTACATTTTCCAGTAAACATGAAACACAGCAATTGTGCAGTGTAAACAGGCCCATTTTACATAACTTACCACTAATAAAACTTTCTGCTTTGTAATAGCATCAAATAAACTTTAAGTATTGATTTAATATTTTCATCCTATTCCATAGTTATCTGGTTCTCATTGTCTCATCTCCTTAAATAACTAAAAATCTCCTTTTTAAGATTGGCTGGTGGGTATGAGGCAGTACCAACCAGAGATATTCATATGAATCAAATAGGTAAAACTTCACTATTTTTTATTAAAATTTTTGGCTCAGCCACATTTTGCCTAATCACATTTTGCCCAATCACATTCTGCCTAATCACATTTTGCTTATTAACATTTTGCCTAGGTAACATAAATAAAGGCCTAGTCAATAATCTTTTCACAATTTTTTTTTCAAAAATCCGCGAATTTGGCATAAAAACCTTTGCAACTTCTTGAAAATGATTCAGTTTCCTAACATACCATATACCATGTCGAAAGATGATTATATTCAAACCCTTGCTCCATGATGTAAACTGTATTTTTAAAATATATATATCTGATACATAACCATGTTTTATCTTTTGTAAAGTATAAATACACGCTAATATTGCCGTATAGAGAAGAATTAAAACTCTTCATCATATTATAGATTTTGAGTCATGGTATTTGGAATGTTTAAAGTGCTAGACAAGATACAATTCAATTGCCCTATAACATTTAATAATTTAATTTATTTAAATTTAACTGGTTCAGCTTTGTGAAAAAAATAAATGTTTAATTTTTACAAAATCTGCACGTTTTAAAAAAAGCAATAGGCAAAATCATGCTCTTACGTTATCCAGGCAAAGTGTTACCCCAGGCAAAATGTTACTAGGCAAATAGTTACCAAGACAAAATGTTACTTAGACAAAATGTGGCTAGGCAAAATGTAGCTGAGCCACATTTTTATCTTGAGTTCCGAAAAAGATCGGTTTTTTTTTGTGTTTATGATCGTCAATAGATCATTTATTTGAAAAGTTTAAATTTTTTTGTCAATCTTAATCTATTTTATAAATATATATAGTCATAGTATTTATTTTCAACCACTAAATACAATATGATAAGGGATGATGTTTCAACTTAATTGGATCATAAGAAATAATTGAAAAACAATGCTGATCATTTAAGCAAACTTTATTTTTATTTTTAAAATAAAATGGTTTATTCCGGTGGCTTAAATTTTTTTTATTTTTAAAATTTTAATCTAATTTAAATTTTGGTTTATCCATCTAATTAGTTTTTTTAACATTGATAATTTGGATAATCAAATTTTTTTCATAAATTGATAAAAATTTGTTTTCAGGATATGACAATGAGTGGTTATATATTCTTGATACATATATCCGTCCCCTCCAGGAGTCAGTTTTCCTTGGATACTTCCACCAACCTCCCAGATCAATTATGAACTTCATTGTCAGGTCAGTTTGGTTTTCTCATAAGCTGATACAAACAATTCTTAAGTTAACCAAAATGTGTTTAAACCATCAACCTCAAAATTCTGTATCCAGAATTGTTTCGGAAATTTTTTAACTTTTGTGTGCATACACTTTGAATTTTTTACCTATTTTAACGAACTTTTGGAACTTTAATCCGACTATACTGCAAACATTTTTCATAACTTTCTTTATTTCATGTTTTAGGAATCATGAAATTGATGTTGATATTATTCCTAAAAAAAGGAATTGAATCTTGGCCACAAACTCTAATTTTCAAATCTATAAATGTTTGCAACCCAATGTCGTAGACATTTCAAACTATGAATTCTCTTAGATCAAAATCAAATAATCTCAGTTTTCAACTATCAAAGATTTACACAATGAGGGATTAGAAAATTTGAGTTTATGTCAAAGACTTAATTTATTTTTCAAAAAAATTTGAAAAAAAAATATTATTTTCAGATACAGGCCAGATGAACAGCCAAACCTGCGCCCCCACCATGATAGTTCAACTTACACCATCAACGTGGCTCTCAACCATGTTGGGAAGGATTATGAGGTAAAAACTCATTAGTTCAAATTTTCCACAAAGAATAAACAATGGAATTTTACACTGTTATTAAAGGGACTGTAATGGTAATTTTAAGTGACCCTCCATATAAAGATGGTAATGCCTGATTTACAACGTAACCTTAAAAACTTGTTTGATCAAGCATGTCTTGGATATCTATGTTTACAATTTTATCAACTGACTATTTTCGATTGTAGTTTCTCTACAAAAGTAAACTGCAAGAAAAAATTTAGGAATTATTCGAATTAAACACTTTTTAACCTTCCAAAACGATAATTTCTTCCAAATTATTGATTAGATAAAGCTGCTTCGAAGCTACTCTTATGAATCGGGCATTGTCTTACGTGTACACTTTACAACCCCTTTAAAATTTACTTAAATATATATTAAATATATCTCTATTTTACTTCAATATATATAAAATATATTTATATGCTAATAAGCAGAACTTTTACTATTACTACAACACAATAAAAATCTAAATTATGTATTCCCCAGAGGAATAGTCTTTGTAACAATTTTCTTTAGGAAACTGAGGTGCACTAGTTTTACTTTGAAATTATGCAGAATAGTTTTAAACAAATAACCCTTGTAAGAACACGATCATCATAATTTTCAGGGTTAACTTTTTTCTGAAAAGAGTTATTGCTGAAAATGTTACAAAAACTCAATTTCTTTCCGTACATTTATCTGAATTTATATTTAGGGTGGAGGATGTAGATTTCTACGCTACAACTGCAGTGTTGAAGCGACGAAGAAAGGTCACATGTTGATGCATCCAGGCCGGTTAACTCATTATCACGAGGGTCTCACCACTACTAAGGGAACTAGATACATCATGATCTCATTTGTTGACCCGTAAATATTCAAATCTTAGATTTGAAATCTTTTCAGAAGTTTTCTTAAGTTCTGTCCCTTGTAAGATCCTTTACAAATCTACAATTCTTAGTTTGTTGCTAGATTTCAGATTAATGTGCCAATTTTATTCAGATGTTATACATACTTACAACCCCACTTCAAGCAATAAGCAATGTATTGCAAAATTATTCTTCTTATTCTCTTCTGTTTCAAGCAATAAGGAAATGTTTTCTTTAAATTAAGAAGATATTAATACCATAATTTATGTATTTACATGCAATAACAGAACATGTAATATAAAAGTTTTGTACTTGTTAAGTGCACTAATTGTACAGCTCTAGTCAATCTGAAAATGACTAGAAAAAAATTCTCTTTTAAAGTTAAATTATTTATAAAATCTCATTGAATAACTAAATACTCAATCTATCTAAATTCGTTTTTCGAATTTTCCAACACCAAATCAATACATTTCTAAAATGTTAATTTCTGACCAAATTCTGTTTTGTGAAAGTTGTAGATTATCCAATTCATATATCGAGCTTATTACCGGCTGAGCCGATGTTAAAAAATTTATGTTTTTTATTTATACTGCCTTTCCCTAACTTCTCGTTAGGACAATTAGTAAACTTTTATTATATTTGCAGCTATTTTTGAATTTTTATATTTACATATACAATTTAGCATTTTTTAGAATTTTCTTTATTGTTACATTAATTTTTATGTACAGTTTGATATTATCAATTAAAAAAATATATAGATAAATATTTTATATTATTTAAAACTAAGAAAATTCACATTTACATAAAATTTAAACATTTATCTAAATATGTCTACTTCCGAATTCAACAATTCTCATTTTCTTTCTTAATTCGGAAAATTGTACTTAAAATAATTAATATTTCATTTACTATGTAAAAATCTGTAAAGGAAGTAAGTCAATTGCAGCCGCAAACTGAAATCTTATAATTCTTATATATTTGCAACCTGATTAACCTTTGATATTTCAAACTTAAATCTAACAGAATTCATAGTTTGCAAAGATGTGACTAGAACTTAGAAAATCAGAGTTTGTGACAGAAAACTCAATTCCTTTATCAATGCTTGAAAAAAATTGCACATGTTGTAACAATTAAAAATTAGAAAGATGTTTTTACTTAAGAATTGTCAATTTGTATTTGCACAAATAAAAATCAATGTCTAGAAATTGAATATAATACAAAATTTTTAATTTGTAATTTTGTTCAGAAAATACGTAGATAATAAAGATAGAAAATTCTGAAAACATCTAAATATTTTAGTCTAAAATACATATATACAAATGCTGTAGAGGTTATTTTGATGTTTAAAAGATATAACTTCGAATTTGTAAAGAAAATTGTGTCTAAAAGAAAAAGTCACTTATACTAAAATCGAAGAAAATATACTACAGGGTGTCCCAAAAAACATGGGAATTCAGTGACGAATTCGATATCGTCTTTTTTAAAAATTCTTTGATTTAGTATAGTGATACCTAATGAGAAAGCTGTAATCTGTAAGAGTTTCGTCTGCTATGTTTACAATTTGTTTGTTTATGTTTTGACTGCATACGGTTGTACTTAGTAAAACAAGAAAATTGCAGTATACAAACAGAGTAAACTTGTCCGTCTTCACTGTTCATCTTGCGGAGACATTATAGACACATCTTTACAGTCTTTTACCGTTTTCATAAAATAAACTCTAGCAGACATAATAATATTATTGCTTTTGAAATTAGGTATTGCAATGCTAATTCATAACAAAGACGATATTGAATTCGTCACTGAATTCCCATGTTTTTTGGGACACCCTGTATTTCAAAGGTTGGTTCTGAAATTTGTTTAAATGTTTAAACGTAAACTTAAACGTATTGTAGGATAAGATTATAGGTTATATACGTACAGGGTTTACCAAGAACAAAACATTGGAACTGTGTGCTGAGGTGTCATTTAAAGCTTTATATTGTTATAAATACTTATTTTAATTTTTAAGTTGCTCTAGCATAATGCAATAATCATGATTGATCCCAAAAAGTCTATATTATACATAACATATCTATAAATTCGTTTTTTTTAAGATAACAAAAATGGGTCAATTTTTTCATACTTCAGGAAGAATTGAAAAGAAAAACTGCGAAAAATCCAAAATTTATAAAAACTGGGTAAAATGGTTACAAGTATAAAGTCGGTTATGTACCTCTTATAATTTGTTTTATCATATTTATCCGACAATTTTTTGTAACCAACTACGAAAGTATACCTAACCATTTCAATTTATGCAAATATGATTTTTAAATATAATTGTTAAAAAGACAATTTATATTCATCTCCATCCCCCTGAATACGACATTATTTCAATTAAAGCGCTGGCCCGGATCCCTCTGGTCCCTAGTTGAACTGTATTGTTTAAATAAATAAGAAGATATCTTGTTTACAATATAAACGGAACGTAGAACGTAGAACTGGATTTTTAAATTTGTAAATGCGCGGGTATGAAACGGAACGTGAGTGTACATATCATGGCGTTCACTCTGTTCCGTGGAACAAAGTTGTGTCCTAGAGTTCAAACTGCGCATGCGCTCTAGCCTTCCTCATACAGAGGTAGTTAGTATAGCGACTAAATGGCCGCCATTGTTTATGTATACCAAGGTTCAACATGAGTTCTAATCGATGAATCCTGGCTGAATAAGCGGTAAGTGTATAAATATGGACGATCAAAGTGAAACTAAAGAATCTTATTGTTCTAATGAACCGAACCTAGTTAATATCTGTTGGGTTCAAACGGTGAAATTTTCCATTTGAAAATGTTAGACTAGGGAAAAGTAACGCCAGAGGGGAGAAGCCGAGACAAACGTAATGGACGTCAAGCGTATTTTTATGATTTTTTTTCTCGATTGAGTTGTTGCTTCCAAGTAATTTAGGCTTGGACAAAACGAACCAACTCCAAATTCTGCAAGTTTTCAAATGGTTTCAATTTAATATCTGTGAATTGTAATTTCACCACTACTGTCTACTTTCCAGATACGCATCAATCTAGCATTTTTTCAAACTGTCAAAAATATTTTTTCCCGGATTTTACGTTTTCATAGGCGCATTGTTTGCGTACGGGAATGGTAATTTCTAATGTTTACATCTTTAAAATTGTGAAACGTGTTCTTTTTTCAACAAGTGGGAGATGAAGCTGCATAATTGAGAATTCTTATTCGACAACTTAAAAAGATAACTTATCGTAATTTTTAAATTGATTCATTGCTGCGGATTATATTCTAAATATGGACGCCGCCGTCATAAAAAAGAATAAATTCTATTCTTATTTTTTACATTTATTACTTGTAATTTTATTTAAAAGAAATTCAAGCGATAATTTGTCTACAAATACCTTTCAGAAAGTGATTCATTGTCGACATTAAATTCTTAATATGGACACCGTTTTAAATAAAGAATTACTAGAAACGCAAAAATTTAATGTTTTACATTTAACTCGTAATTTTACCCTATCATGTTGGATGATACAGATATCATCAAAACACAGCTAAAATCCAATATTTTTAACATGTAAACAAATTACCAATAAAAGCAAATTTTTTTCTCCGAAAACCTAAGAATATCTGCATTAATTCGTCTTTTTAAACAATGCACATTGGTAGTTTTTTCAGCTAAATGATAAATTTGTATTAATGTTCATATAACAAAAGTTACAGAATCAACCTAAAACTGAAATAAAAAACAAACAAAATGTTGTAGCTATAGCAAGGTAACATAACTAAGATAGTTTTAACAAATTCGATAAATATGCAAAGGTTAAAAAGATCAGAAGACTATAATGCGAAGCCATATGGCACAGGACTAACTGCGTTTTTGCAAATTTGAATAATTGGAAGAAAATTTATTAAAATAATTTAGGGAAGATTTATTAAATCTGTGGTTTAGTACTTATCAAACTTAACCCGGATCCGCCTTTTTGCAGGACGGATACGAATTCAGAGATTGGAATTAATGACATAGTAGAAGTAGATATGGTTAGTTGAACTACGTCGTGGGAACTTATTGTGTTATGTATATCAGGATAAAGCATGAATCTCCTTCTTATGCAGAATTACGGATTAATTTCCCCTGATGGTCACACCCTTTAATGATGTTTTAGTGAGGGGGTAAGCATAGTTCTTCAAATTTAGAAGTGCCCACATTAGATATCGAGATCAAGTGTTTAAAACTAAGAATATCCACAGTAAAGTTCCGATTTAAGCTATAACGCGGGATATTTATGGGAAATAAAATAGATCCCGATATTCTCAGTACAGAAGTTTTAACTTCTGGTTCTAGTTGATCCCGGCGTCACTAGAGAAGTAGTTGAACTAGGGAGAGCTAGCTTAACTTTCTACCTCTATTTCATTAATTCTAATCTCAGTCCGCATTAAGATTTATTTCCATTCTTGATTATTTTATTTATTATAAAATACATTATGTTCAGTGATGGGTACGGGTGGGAAGTGTGACTCGGAGCATATCCAGGCAGTGTTGACCTGCCAAGGAGATATCGACGACCCAGATTTCCCGACCAGATGCCAGACCATCTTTGACAAACTAGCTAAAGTTTTAGACAACCGTAAGTTAACTTTTATTTTTTTTTGCCCTGATATTACTTTTTTAATTAATTTTGGTTAAACCAACTAAATTGTTATACAACCGTAAATCAACCTTTTCATGCTCTGATTTAAGTTTTTCCTATTTAATATTGATCCATTTAAGATAACTTTTTAATTTAACCATTAACCCTCTCAATATAACAAGTAAAGGCGGTTTTAAAGTAAAATTTTGGTTAAAAAACTAGCTAAAGTTTTAGAGAACCGTAAGTTAAATTATTTTTATTTATATTTAAGTTTTTAACTATTTAATCACCCAAGATAACTTTCAATGACTATTGGCTTTTTTAAACTAGCTGAAGTTTTAGTAAACTGTAAGTCAACTTATATTTATGCCCGATTGAAGTTTTAACTATTTAATCACTTAAGATAACTTTCAATGACCATTGGCTTTTGGTTAAATTAGCTAGTTTTAGTCTTTAGACTACCGTAAGTTGACCTTAATTTATTCACAAAGATGACTTAAAACGTGGCGATTTATTTTGGTTTAACCATGTTAAGATCACTTTATACACGTACATCTTAACAGTTTGTTTTTAACCTTTGTGACAGAAACAATCTCAAGGAATAATAATTGTCTTAAAACATTTTTTTTAAAAGTGAATACTTTCAAATTATTTTTTTTCCACCTGATAATCTGAGTTCGTTTCCATGTTCGTGTCCATTTGACAGCCCAAATTTTTATTTTGACTAATCTTTTTTGTTTGTTTTTTTCTTGTGATTTTTAACAAACATTTTTTTATATTTTTTTATCGATTTTGATGGTTATTATATCGTTAGAACTGACGAGGGTCAACCCAGACCGAAATATATTTTCAATAAATGTGGAACTAACATCTACTTTTATTTACTCTACAGAGGTTTGGTCCATCACCATCACCGAATTTTAAACTTTTAAACCGTTTAACAATGATTATATTAAACAAAAGATGTTTTTTTGCAATGAGTGTAATTTTCATGATTATTCAACTCAACTGAATATCTTATCCTATAATCCTTTTTCAGTTCCACTTAATGAGTATTTAAAGAGTTTTATAAATGTTCAGAGAAAAATGAAATCTATGGTCACATGAGGTAGAAACTAAACTTAGATATCAAATTCGCCAAGCTTTCGATACCTTGATTCCAACATTTCGATGAAAGCAAAAATATATTAGACAAAACTAGAATGGCACCTTATTCTAAGGTTGTTATTTATGTTGTTGTTGTTCAGGTATTTATACTTTTAAATGGAATAATTGAAAAATTGATGCATCTAAAATTAAATCTTAATTGACCATTAATCAAATTAGCAGATATGATTCTATCTATTTCGAGTATTTCAAACTATTAATGCAAACGATTTTTATGGAACGTTTTATATTTCTTACTTCCATATAGCACAATAACTGATTGAAATAAACTTAATACTTTACATGATCAATTAAATGATATTGATATGAAATCGTGAAATGATTGTATAGTTTTAAATCATGCTTTTAAATCCTAAAGTGTGGAGTTGAATAATGAAGTTTTATTAAAAGTTAAAAACTAAAAGCTAAAACCCTATTTAGAAAACAAGTAGTAATGAATAAGTTAAGAATTAAGTCTATAATTAACATTATACAATATGCAGTACACCTTTTTAACCCGAAAATTACCACTTTACAACACAAAAAGTATCTTGGCCAATATGTTCGTCCACAATTATCATAGTTTATAAAATCTATCTCAAATCCATGAAAGTCCATGAAATCTGTCTCAAATAGAGTCAGTCCATAAAATCTGTCTCAAATAATGTCTTAGTCCTAAAATCCGGTGGTGGTGATGGACCAAACCTTTGTAGAGTATATAAAAGTAGATGTTAGTTCCACATTTATTGAAAATATGCTTCGGTCTGGGTTGACCCTCCTCAGTTCTAACGATATAATAACCATCAAAATCAAGAAAAAGAAGAAAATAATTGTTAAAAACCACAAGAAAATAAACAACCAAAAAAGATTATTCAAAATAATGGTGTCTCAGTCCATAAAATCTGTCTTAAATAGTGTGTTAGTGCATAAAATTTGTCTCAAATAGTTCTACAGTCCATGAAATCCGTCTCAAATAGTGTCTTAGTCCATAAAAGCTGTTTTAAATAGTGTCTTAGTTAATAAAGCTGCGAAAAAATGAAGTTTTTCACCTGTCACAATATCTCTAGATGAACCTCTGGTCAATCCTCCCTCCCCCTCCATAAACAATACCCCCTTGTGCTATGTAATTATATTCAAGTTTTTTATTTGTGTCAACTTTTGGGGAAATATAGTAATTTTATGGGGAAAAGTAATAGTTAGAAGTAAAAAAAGTTAAATCTTAATACTTGATACCCCCCTCTCCCCTCTCTCCCCCAGCCCCACCTTCCTTATGCAACCCTCTATGAACAAGCTAAACAAACAAACCTTAACCTATTTAGCATACGTATTCGTCATATCACACTTATAAATGTAAGTAAACATCTATCAGAAATATGTGAGATGTTTGTTGTTTAATTAAAGCCGGTAAATTTAACGACCTTTGAACCAGCACTAATCCTTGATTGAACCAACAATATTTTAATTCTAATTAAATTAATTGTTATGATTTGAAATTCTTAATATTTTTGTTCATTTAACAACTTAAAAATTAAGGTTATAATACCTTTACTAATTGGAATAAATTAATTACCGAATATTTTACATTAGAATATTGAACTTTTAGCTCTTAATGATCAGAAGTCAGGGATTACATTTTAAAACTTATAAAAAATAAATAAAAGTTAAAAAATGAATCTAGTTGTATTATTTTATGAAAAACATTTAAACTTAACAAAAATCTAATTTTTTATTTTTGTTTTAGAAGAGTTGGATGTTACCAAGTGCGAGCCATGGAACTCTGTCAAGGTAACCTTCAACATCCCTGTAGAGGCCGCAGAGAAGCTGGCGAGACTGGCGGAGGCCGGGGACCAGGTCCTTCGGGACCTCGGCATACTCTCCATACAGGTCGAGGGGGGACAGGTCAGTTTTATTTTTCTTCAATTTTAACAAATTATATTTCAGCTAATTTAGTCAATTTGTAAAACTTATTTAGTCAAATTTCGATAAAACAAACCTCAGCTTAACATTTTCTGATTAGTTTGATATTTAAAAAGTTTCCTTCTTTAAAAATGGTTTTCTAGTTTTCACGTCTGAACATTTTAATTTAAAAAAGTCTTCTAGTTTTCACGTTTTAACATGCTGTTTTAAAAGAGTCATTGTTTTAGTTTTAATCTTTTTTTAAAGAGTTTCTTCTTTTTCACGTGATATAATTTTGTTCTTTTTAAACATTTTCTTTTAGTTTTCACATGTCAACATTTTGATCTTTTATATATTTTCTTCTAGTTTTCACGTGTCAACATGTTGTTCTTTTATAGATTTTCTTCTAGTTTTCACATCTTTTATAGATTTTCTTCTAGTTTTCACATGTCAACATTTTGATCTTTTATAGATTTTCTTATAGTTTTTACATGTCAACATTTTGATCTTTTATAGATTTTCTTCTGGTTTTCACGTGTCAACATGTTGTTCTTTTATAGATTTTCTTCTAGTTTTCACATGTCAACATTTCGATCTTATAAAGATTTTCTTCTAGTTTTCACGTGTCAACATTTTGATCTTTTATAGATTTTCTTCTAGTTTTCACGTGTCAACATGTTGTTCTTTTATAGATTTTCTTCTAGTTTTCACGTGTCAACATGTTGTTCTTTTATAGATTTTCTTCTAGTTTTCACATGTCAACATTTCGATCTTATAAAGATTTTCTTCTAGTTTTCACGTGTCAACATTTTGATCTTATAAAGATTTTCTTCTAGTTTTCACGTGTCAACATTTTAATCTTTGAAAAGAATTTCTTCTGGTTTTCACGTGTCAACATTTTGATCTTTTACAGATTTTCTTCTAGTTTTCACATGTCAACATTTTGATCTTTTATAGATTTTCTTCTAGTTTTCACGTGTCAACATTTTGATCTTTTACAGATTTTCTTCTAGTTTTCACGTGTCAACATTTTGATCTTTTAAAGATTTTCTTCTAGTTTTCACGTTTCAACATTTTAATTTTTGAAAAGATTTTCTTCTTCATTTGGTTTTATTAGTTGAGACGTCTTTAAAGAATTTTTGAGACGTTTTTCTAGTTTTCTCGTGTTAACATTTTGATCTTTATAATATTTTCTTCTAGTTTTTATGTGTTAAAATTTTAATCTTATTTTATTTTTCAGGTTATTTCTATGACAATGATCGAAGAAGATTCCGACAGCGAGGCCGAATCCTCGACATCCACGCCCAATTCCTCGCCAGTCAAGCCTACGCCTGTCCTACCCATAGAGGAGAAAGTAAAAGTGAAAGAGGAGCCGTTGCTCGCCGCTCCGGATCAACCGTCCTTGAAAAGCTCCGCCGCGTCGAGAAACCAGTTCTCCGCCGCCCTGCTGAGCTCTACTCCGCCCCGACCAGGAACCTCTAGGTTACCTAGTACACCTCCCCCGGCTGCAATGCTCATCAAAACTCTTCCTTTGTCATCAGGGGCCTCAGGTAAATCATCGGAGTCAAGTTTACCAGGGTTGAGCAATTCTCCGCAGTTGCTGGGAGGAAAGGAAGGACGTTTCTCCGCTCTCCTCTCCTCTAGAACTCTTAATTTTGGTAAAAGTGAACTATTAAAAGACAGTGAGGAACCTGCACCCAAGAAAGCTCGAAAGCAGGAAACAATCAGATCTAGTGATAATAATAGTTTAGGAAGTGCTGGGTTCCCCTACAGTAGCCTAGGGGGTAGTGGTAGTGGGTTTACAATACTCCCAGTCTCGAGTATGTCGTCGCGAAGTTTACCTTCAGGATCTCAAATTTCTAGCCAAGACAGCGCCAGTCTGAGCCCAGTCAGTGGCTCATCTGTCAACCTAGCGAACCTACCCGGGGTTAGTTTAACATCTGTCAATCCCCGGTCAAATCAGCAGTTTAACAGCCTTTCTTCCCGAAAAGGGACGCTCATGCCCCCACCCTCCTCCGTTACTCTCAGCCCAGTGCCTAGGACTAACAATGTGAATAGTTCGAATGATCGGACGACACAAGTCCTGTCGGACGGTTTGAGTGAAACTGGTGATAAAAAGCCTACTATTATTACCCCGGTTACTCTTGAAAGTGCAAAACTCTCGTTGCATAGTTCGAAGGTCGGGAACAAACAAACCCTTCTCATAAACCCCGTGACAGGACAATTCGAGGTTGGGCCGGTCGAACCTCTTAGTGATTCCTCCGACTCTAAAAGAGATCAAGGGGCGGCGGCGAAACCGTCCCCGGATCCGTCCTGTATCTCCGAAGGTTCGGATAAATCTAAACAGAAAATTGATTCCCCGAGCTGTAGCCCGGGTGGATCCTCTACCTCAGGTGAACATTCCTTGAAACTCAAGTTGAAAGTCCCAAATAATAGTTCAAAAGGTTCAAAGGACGGATTAATACAATCCAAACTGCAGAATAAAGTAACTGAAACCTTGGAGCCCAAACTACCAAAACTTAAGATAAAATTGAAAGAGAACAGCGTAGAACTGGAGAATGAACAGAATTTAGAATCTAGCGCCTTAAACTTCTCGGAGCCGGGGGAGCTACCCCAGGCACACCTTCAACTCGATCTCAAGACCAGAGTCAGGATTAAACCGTTGCCGGAGAAGGTTCGAATCCTGGAAGGAGGAAAGGCGGACGGATCTTTTCCAAACCTGAATCAAATAAACCACATCTCTATAGATACAACCCCGGATAAGAAGAAGAAGATGAGCACGAAGGGGAAGAAAGGAGAGAAAGGGGAGAAGGATAGACTGGCAGTGTGGACAGAGAGTTTAGCGAAGCACAGCCAGAGAGAGGATTCCGGGACGAAAGAGACGAAATCTTGGCCTGAACTACTAGAAAACCGGTTACTTAATAATTCTCCTCATTCCACCCTTGCCTCTACCCTATCCTTCAGTAAAACTGATAGTCTTAAAAATACGACGGAGAAAGGTTAGTTAATAGTTATTGAGATTTTATATAAACTGTTTTTGATTATTAATTCAGTTTTGAGAATCCAGTTATTTTTTGAAAAGCTTTATTTTCATTTAAAGTTGACATTCGTTATCTTTGATTTTTGTGCAAGTTTGCTCGATTTGCCTTATTTGCAATGGCAAGGAGTATGTATTTTGCAGACTTAAAACCGTTTTTAATTCCCCTCTAGATTCATTCGATTTCCCTAAAAATTATATATTTTTCTTAAAAATCACAGGGCGCATATTTTGATGAATGAAATAAAAATGGCAAGTTTCTTCCCCATTCAATACTTATTACTTCAAAAAATCAGTTAATTTTTCACACTTCAGTAAAAATTACATTCATATTTTACAGAGGAAAAATGTTTAGAAGAAAAATATTTTCTCTGTTTCTGTTTTAAGTTTTAAACAAAAATTTCCTGAAAATCGGTGCTAATTTTGATTCGGATCCGCACTGGAAAAAATGGATCCGGATCCAGGCCATTTCTTTAAGATTTTCTATTTTTTTTAACAAAGCAAAATTTTACAATTTTTTTCTTATTTTTTTTCGCACATTGTTATGCTTTAACTTGATGAATCATTCAGAAATCAGGAAATTTTTATAATCTTCCCTTTTGTAATAGTTCTGTTTTGGGTTTAGAGAGTAAAACAGTTTTTTTTTCATCTTTTTGTGGATCCGCATATTTTTAGGATACATCCGGATATATCCGGATCCAGGAAGCCAAAATCTTGCGGAAACAACGGATCCGAATCTTCAGCACTGCTGAAAATTTTGTTGTTTCCTTAAAATTGTTTTCCTCTTTAACCTCGGGTTTGATAGATTCACGATTTTTAAAAAACATAATTTGACAGTAAAATTTGGACACGGACACGAACATTTTCATTTTTTGATCTCGGTTCCCTTAATGAGCTCTCCACTAAATATTCAAAAGAAATATTTTCTAATTAGATATAATCAGAGGTATATACTAAATAATTACAAGAGTTCGAGGGAAATCGTTTTTAATGTTCTGGGGGGAAAATAAAAAAATGGTCAAGGCCAGTTTTTCCATCCTTTTCCCTCAGATTTATTAAATTCAGCGAACAAAACCCCAATAAAAATTTTGGGGCTCGGCGAAAAAAGCTCAACATCTGGGGTAAAATGATTTTCAAAGAGATGGAGGGCGGATTATTATTATACTAGAAAAGATACACCCCTGTGTTTAATTACAGAGATTTTCTACTACTAATAGTTTTTTTTCTGAAACCTGGATGTAATCTTGACATTATTGTTAATACTCTGAATATTTTCAGACGAGGATAAAGTTGCGGATGAGAGCGAGGATCATGATTTAAACTGGGCGGGGCCAGGGCTGGAGGGAGCGGAGCCTGGCCCTGGCCAAACCCTCCCTTTATCGCCACACCCTGGGAATCCTCCTAAACCTCCGGACGAGGGTAAGGAGGCGGAGAATAAGTCGGAGGAGAGGAAGGATCCAGGTTTAACTAGTGTCTTGGATATACTAGAGGGACGACGTCCTCTCGGAGATCCAGTTTCCCCCCTTGGGTCTCGAGGAGGACAGGATCACGGAGGACAACAGGGTGAGGACAGTGGTATAGAGTCTATGGATACACTGTCGGAGAAGAGTCCGAACCAAGGAGAGAGTCCGTTTCATGCTGTGAATGATCCTTGTATCGAGGGATCCAGGGTTCCAACCTACTCCAGTAGTATGGGATCTGTGTCGGGGAAGGTTAGCCCACCAGTCTCAGATAGTGGGAGTACAGATTCTCTGGTGACCTCAACACCTCCGGATAAATCTCCTGCTCCTCCTCCCCCTGCCAACCTTCATACACAGCAGGAGAACAGTGAGACTAAACCCGACACAAGGACAGATTCTCAAACCTCACCAGACTCTATCTCGTTGCAAAGATCTGAGTTCATCCCTTCCTCTGATACTCAAACAGAGAAACCTGGCAGTCCAAATCCATCCTCGGAAACATTTCCAAATTCTCCGAAACCCTCGGATATCTGTGATTCCAAACCTGTAGAAACTAACACGGAAAATTCCAAAGTCACAAATCACCCTTTAGACCAAGAACACTCTTCCCAAAGTAGTGCTTTAACTCCCAGGAGAAGTAGTTTAACTTCTTCTGTGGAAAACATATCAAATTCACAATCAGACAATGTCTCCCTAGACCTACCGATTCAGAACGGAGATACGGAGATGGAGGAGAAGGATTCTGATCTAATCAGATCCTGTGACGGTGCTGATGATAAATGTCCTGGAGATTTGGTAGAAATTCCTCGTCCAGATAATTCTAAAAGTGAACACCCGCGCAGTATGCATGATTATGCAAATGTGAAAACTGTAAACCATGTTTCTAAATCCTTTAGCAATAATAGTAATTCAGACTGTAACATAATAACTGTAAGAAATGGAGACCGGAGTCCACCTCCATCCTCCCTTCCTTCTTCAAGTTCGGTTGAGATTAAAACAGTAGAACGGAGCTTAGATCAGGTTTCAGAACAGGCTCCGGGTCTTATTAATCCGAGTAAGGTTCTAGATCCAGTGAACCGTCCATCTTATCCTCTCCCAGTGAGCTCCGTGAGTATAACAACACTAGGACCCGCCGGGATGAGTGTAAGAACCCAGCTTCCCCTTCGACCCGGAGCTAAGATGGTTCCCGTGAAATTAGTCAGTGTATCTGGAGCCGGTGGTCGGATGGTCCGAGTTTCTCCAGTCAAAGGAGGAGAGATCGTCGGAACTACAGTTGGAACATCAGGACTTCCTGCTAGAACTGTTGTCATCAAATCCAGCCTTCTTAAATCCTTCTCGGAGCAGAGTTCTGACGGAGCTTTGACTACCTGCTTGGTCCGGCTGGCCGGGCCCGCCCCTGCCTCCACTACTAGCCTTGTAAGCTATCCTGCCCTTCCTCCTTCCAGTATCTGTGATAATACCTTGTCCGGGGAACCTAGTCAGCCCTCAGTCAACCCATCAGGTCATTCTTCATCTTCTCAACATTCTTCATCAAGTAGTTCACCTCTTCCTCCTTCTACGGAGACGCCTTTAGAACCTATAGACAGTACGGTGGTTTCAGAAACATCATTGAATGCTTCTTCAACGCCCGCTAAGTCTTCTAGTACGCCTTCAGCTGGGTTGGAAACGCCTACAACGAGTTCAGATACACCAACATCAAGTTCAGACACGCCTATAAATTCCGAAACAGTATCAGCAGCTGGGGACCCAGTTAAACAAACCAACGGTTCCACCAGCTCTTCCCCTCAACCAAGTGACAAAGATGAATCTCCAACTGACAAGGTTTCAGTTAACTCTGGTGTACTTGCTACCCCTGAAGAAACTCAACCTATGCCGAGTCCTCAACCTAAATCTAAAACTCAGGTCGACCTCACCAACGGTGAGATTAGCGAGGGTTCTGATCTTAAGTCCAAAAGATCTAGAAATGGTAAGAGGAGCAGTGAGGAGGAAAGCGAAGGATCCTTACTCCGTCCTCTGATAGCCAAGGATGATGTTGAATGTAGTTCTCCTCTCCTAGCTCCGGAATCCCCCGCCTCGGGTAAAAGATCAAGGAGGGATACAGGATCCTCGGTTCAATCAGATAAATCAGATCTTAGTATTCTCTCCAGTCAATCCCTTGAACCTGCAGCTAAACGGTTGAAGGAGGAGGTGAAGAGTAGGCGAGGATCAACTAGTCCAGGAATCAGGGAGATGAATAGAACACTAGACAAGAAGAAGGTAGAGGACAAGGGGATTGAAGGACAGACTGAGAATAAGATGGATACAGGGTAAGTTTACAGGAGTCTTACTAGAAATTAACCCTCCGAACCTGTCCGCAAAAGTTATTTTATTCCCCAAAGGTTAATGGGTGCACACTGCACAAGTAAATTTCAAAGTTTTTTTTTATTCCAAAGCTTTATTTTAGGAGTTAATAAGTTGATAAGATTATTTAAGATTTTAATAATTTTGTTTTATTTTTCATTCGTAAGAATTCGTTAGATTAACTTAAAATTGGAATTTAGAAATAAAAAAGTTTTCATGCAAGACCTAGATTTTTAAAAACATGAGATTTTCGTAGAAAATTATTTATTTGTTAGATTTTACGAAAATTAAAAGGTAGTTCTGTATTTATTGGAGAGTAAATAGAGAATGGAATAATCTTATAGTTTTTTGCTAAGTAAAAAAAAAATTAATGCATAAGAACAAAAAAATCATGATTTTATATTTTTACCATTTTGTATTTCTAGGAATGTGAAGAAGAACAATTCACTAGAGAATAAGAAGGAAATATTATCCAACGGATCCAAGAGCTTGAAACCTAAACCTGAGTTAAAGAAGGTTGGCCGGCCTACTGGGGTCAAGGAGAAGGTCTCCAGTAAGACTGATGCCAAGGTTGGAGGAGCTAAACCTTCAGGAACAAACTTGGTTCCTGACCTGGGCAGAAGGGTCAGTGCACGAGTTAAGAAACCAGGTAAACACTCACAATGATAAATACACTACACTTTTTCTAGGATTTTTATCTTTTAAATATCAAACCCTTCTTTTAACAAAGCTTTGTCAAATTGTTCCTCTATTAAAATAGTTGGTGAATTGGGTTTTTTGGACTCCAACCTTCTCATATTTCTTAGCAACCTCAAGTGATATATTTATTTAAACCTAACTTGACTTGGAAAAGTATAATCATGCGAAGTTGTAACGAATTATGAGGGGCCTGGGGGGGGGGGGTTAGCTAAAAAAGTATTTTCGTACTTGTTAAAAGGACACTAAATAATAATACATTAGTTCATTTGATACATCATGTTATATAAGTTCCTAATTTCATCATTAGAACTTTTTGTTCTGAACTGATAAAAGTGAATTTCAAATATATACTTGACGCTGAACTTTATGATAAAATGTCCCAACCACATTTTTCTAATTTTTCTGAAAACACTTCAGCGATTAAGAAGTGGGTTGCTTTTTATATTTTGTTATGAACACTTTTATTTGTTAAATTTTAATTTTAAAATTTTGCTGTTCAGATGAGGCGACACCTGTGAATGATAAGAAAAAGAAAAGATGAGATTTGCTAAACCAGGGGGATCCTGGAGGAGGTCTAGAACAGGACAAGGATACAGCAGAAGGACTAGAACAGGACATGGAAACATCAAGAGGACAAGAACATGAAAAGAATAAAAGAGGAGGAGAAGAACAGGACAAGAAGAAAGCCGAAGAACTAGAGCAGGACAATTATCCAACAGGAGGACAAGAACAGGACAAGAAGAAAGCCGAAGAACTAGAGGAGGACAACTATCCGACAGGAAGACAAAAGCAGGACAAGAGGGAAGCCGAAGAACTAGAGCAGGGCAATTCTCCGACAGGAGGACAAGAACAGGACAAGAATGATGTTTGAAAACAAGAGGATGATTTTAAAGAACGGCAGGATAAAGACAAAGAGAAAGGTTCAGTCCTAATACTAAAAGAATGTTAAAGTTTATGAAAATATTAAGTTCAATATTGAATTAAATGAATATAAGATCAGGAGAAGCAAGATCAAGAAAGGATTCTGTTCAAAGAGAATTTAGAATTAGTAAAATCAATGGTTTGAAAAGAGCAAAGATGAATTCCAAGTCCATGAGGATCAAATATAAGGACAGGACAGAGTAGAGTGTAAGATGAGAAAAAGGATCCCTCTAAGATTAATCTGGAACCTGAGAATTAGCATTTACTAGTGTTCTAGGCTCGAGATAGCTCGAGGAGAAGATAAACCAGTTTAACATCAACCAGAACCAGAAACTCCACATTTATGTTGCAGTCTTTCACAGAGAAAGGCATTCTTAAATTTTCAAAGATATCCGTGCAATTTCCACATATATTACAATGAACACTTTACACGTTTTTATTTAAATGTTAGAATTGGGGCTGAGATTAAGTCCTTGAGGAATCGTGATAAATCCTCAATAATCGGCCGTCGTCGCCGAAGCTAGGAGTAGTGTAAATATTTCTGTTATTTCACGCCGTGCACCCACCGCCGGCGGGTTAATTATAAACGCCTGTACCGAGATTTATTGAATATGTATATAATATATCAGATTGTTGACATGTTATGTACACTGTTACAATTAACATTCTTAAAATCTTTCAATAAATACAAATTATAACACTGTTTAATCAACTTTACTGTAATTGTGTTGTTTTAATGGTAAAATTGTGTACTTCTTTGTGTTCATATCACGTTTTTTGTGCATTTTCACGCCTGTTTTCAGATATCGAAGTGATAAATGTTTTTAAAAATATTTTTGGATAAAAATGCTAAAATGATTTCCGCAGCAGTTCTCCCTGATTTGAATTATGTCGGTAGACGATATATGTATCATAATACCAATCCAATAAAATGATCTTCCCGTGGATTATATAATGATCAGAAGAAGATGTGTGTATCTGAATACCAATCCAATAAAATGATCTTCCCGTGGTGTATATAATGATCAGAAGAAGCTGTGTGTATCTGAATACCAATCCAATAAAATGATCTTTCCGTGGTGTATATAATGATCAGAAGATAATGTGTGTATCAGAATACCAATCCAATAAAATGATCTTCCCGTGGTGTATATAATGATCAGAAGAAGATGTGTGTATCAGAATACTAATCTAAAAAAAGATCTTCCTCAGGTTTAAGCAATGATCAGAAGATGTATCAGAATAATTTTCTGTAAAATGATCTTCTCCTGGTTTATGTAATGATCAGAAGAAGATGTGTGTATCAGAATACCAATCCAATAAAATGATCTTCCTCTGGTTTACGCAATGATCAGAAGAAGATGGATTTATCAGAATATTTTTGTGTAAAATGATCTTCCCCTGGTGTATATAATGATCAGAAGAAAATGGGTGCATCAGCATACTTTTCTCTAATAAACAGATCTTCCCCTGGTGTATGTATAGATCAGAAGATGTATGTATCAGAATATTCATCTTGAGTAAAATTATCTTCCCCTGATGTTTGCAATAATCAGATGAAGATGGATTTATCAGAATATTTATTCTGTAAAATGATCTTCCCCTGGTTTAGGTATTGATCAGAAGAAGATGTATCAGAATATTTTCTGTAAAATGATCTTAACCTAGTTTATGTGTTGATCAGAAGAAGATGGATGTATCAGAATACTCTTCAGTAAATTGATCTTCCCCTGGGTTAATGATCAGAAGAAGATGGATAGAATATTTTCTGTAAAATGATCTTAACCTAGTTTATGTGTTGATCAGAAGAAGATGGATGTATCAGAATACTCTTCAGTAAATTGATCTTCCCCTGGGTTAATGATCAGAAGAAGATGGATAAATCAGAATACTCTTCAGTAAATTGATCTTCCCCTGGGTTAATGATCAGAAGAAGATGGATGTATCAGAATACTCTTCAGTAAATTGATCTTCCTCTGGGTTAATGATCAGATGAAGATGGATGAATCAGAATACTCTTCAGTAAATTGATCTTCCCCTGGGTTAATGATCAGAAGAAGATGGATGTATCAGAATACTCTTCAGTAAATTGATTTTCCCCTGGGTTAATGATCAGAAAAATATGGATGTATCAGAATACTCTTCCAGTAAAATGATCTTCCTGGTTTAGGTAATTCATTTCTTTGATTCAGAATTAGATTAGATGCTCAAGTAAATTGTTTTTCTTTCTGCCCAAAAGAATCAAATGTGTTGCCAAGGAAAATATGTTTTGATTAGTCACGACCTCCCTTCTCAGTAATTATCTCAATCATGGAATTACACTTGTCAATTTTCTTGAGCTAACAAAATTCCAGAAGTTTTGCGGCGCGAAGCTTTTTTAAAATGTCTTCTAATATAACTAAAATTGTTGATGTTTAGGAGCGTTTAAGGCCCATAAAAAATTGTGTCTGAAATAAAGGAAAACATTTTAAGATGAAAGTTTTTGTTTTTCAATGAACCTTTGATTACGGATTAAAAAGTTATTTTGATTTCTTTTTTTACTTCAATTTGATTCCTTTTTGCTCAACATTTATCTCTTTAATATTTAGTTTAAATTATTTCTCAGGGGGTGGTAATGTACGGTAACATTTGAGAAATCGGGTCTTATGAGTCTCATAGGTATGGGATGGTACAAAGGAAGCAAGAAATATATAGACTGCCATATTTGATGCGTCAAATCTGTGTACTGTAGTGGGAGGAGATCAAAACAAGAATTCATGGGCAACGCAATATTTTTGATGGAAAGGGGCCCAGGGGGTGGAATAAGAATATATGTATATTGTATTTTCCATATTGATCAGAAAGCCAAAAATCATATGTATTTGCTCTAGCTTGATTTAGTCCTTTCCCTTCAACTTCTGTGAGGGCACTGGGTTTGTTTACATTCCTCCCACAGTACAGTACATAATATGCGTATTGCGTATATCAGAGTTGGGCGTTCCCAAGGAGAATTGAATACAAGGAGGGGGCAATAGGGTTTCCGTACACTTTGCTGTGACGTTTTTTTACTGCTGGAGAACTAGTTTTTGCGTAACAACAATTATAAAGGCAGCCGATCTAATGTAAACAAAAATGAGTTAGTATACGGTGAATCTTCATCTAACGCCAGAGATGCACCAAATGTCTGTTTATCATTTGTGTTATTGTTTACAATCTTTATTATTGTTGTTACGCAAAAACTAGTTCTCCAGCAGTTCAAAAACGTCAAAGCAAAGTGTACGGAAACCCTATTGCCCCCTCCTTAATCAATTCTCCTTGGGCGACTGGGCGTTCCTGTTTATAGTGTAAATATGTGTCTTGGTAGGAAGTATAGAATACTTTTAAGCCACCATTGATGTTTACAACAAACCCTTGAGTACAGTATTGTTTATCAAAATTTAGTTCAATTTAAAACTTTATTCAATAAATGAGCGTTATTGCTGAGTTATATGTTGTGATCTGACTAACCCACCTCGGCCCAAGACCCCTCCTCCGGCCCCCCTCACAGAACTGTTTTAAAAATGTTTATTAAAGACACTTGTTGGAATTGACCCAGTTTAATCAACTTTACTGTAATTGTGTTGTTTTAATGGTAAAATTGTGTACTTCTTTGTGTTCATATCACGTTTTTTGTGCATTTTCACGCCTGTTCTAGCTGAATGTCTAGTTGCGCGCCTGCGTCAAATTTTGTGTGGGACGTCAAATGATCCCAGGAAAGGTTTATGGATAAACAAAATTAAAAAATAGCTCCAACAAATTTTGATTTTCATGAAATTTTGAAAATCCTCGAAATTTATCATAAAATCCGAGTTGTTTTACAATTGAAATAGAATTGATGGGCGCAAAGCGTCTTGAAAGCCTATTCTAAAAAGTGAACAATTTATGTTCACATTTATTTTTTTCGGCCAATGCAAATATTTATTATTTTAATCATTAATGTTAATACGTTTCCTAAAAATGAATCTGCAAAACATATCTGAAATAAATACACTAGTTTTATTTGTGTTGTCTAGTGTTTTAATACACCCGTGTCAAACTTTTATTTGTGTTGTCTAGTGTTTTGAAAATACACCTCTAGCACATCTCTGAGAAGTTTTTATATAAAAAAACAGTGAATTTAAATAAAATATTCCAATTAATTGAAAAACAATTGTGTTTACTATTCTACAGATTTCAATTGTATTAAATAAAACCAAAATCGTCAAACTCTTCAGAAAATTCTTCATATCTCCGGTAATATTAAAAGAACAATGAAGGCAGACTACATTTTAGAAATGTGATAGTTACTTCTGCATAACATCTAGTTTGAAAATGTTCTTTTTACTGATTTGAGTTTTTTAATGCCTGTAAATTAAAATTTAGCGGAATTCTCATCGAAACTCGTTTTCATTGTGATCAATTTTATGATAAAAATAACTTAGTGTTCAAAAAATCCATACATTGCAGGATCATGTAAAAGATTTTGAAACAGTATTTTATATCTTTCTGTCAGTATTATTAAGCATGGAAATAATTAAAAACTTTTTTCTTATTAGTAGAACAAAACCTCTTTTATAACAATAGTCAATGAACTTTTTAAATTGAATGTTTGTTTTGATAAGAAATTAGAATACACTATTTCTCTCCAAATTATACAGACATTTTGCATTTGAGTTGAATTTAATGAACATTTTAAAATTTCTTTCAATTTTAAGTTGCGTCCATCGAGTCCATCTACTAATTCAACTTTTAATGTTGTTCCATCTGTGAGCATCTTTTCTTTCACGTCAAACTAAAGTAAAATGCACGTAATATCTTGTTTGTTTTTGTCATAACTTCTTTTATTGAAGAGCTATTGAAAAGAACAAAAATGTTTTGAATTCATATTATTTAACCAAATAATTTTTTTTTCTTAAACTTGTGCGTAAAATCAAAATTAATGGAGCAATGGAACCACAAAGTCGTAATAAAACCATAAAAAAAGCGAATTTACAAATATTTGTTCATGCATTTTCAAAATTTTACGGAAATCGAAAAGCTTTGGAGACAATTTTTTCTAATTCTGAGTATCCTTAAATCTTCCCTGGGGTCATTTGAGGCTCCACATCAAAGTTGGGCCCGATCAGTTTTGCCATTTTGACGTTTATCGGTTACAAGCAAACAAACAAGCAAAGTATATATATAGATACTAGCCCCATCTTCAATTTCAGTTTCTCTATCTGTAAACATTTTCGTTTTGTATACATTATAAAACAATAAAAAAATTCGTTGGTTTAAAATTATTTTTTCGTGGGTTTTCAAAATTTTATAAAAATCAAAATTATTGGAGGCAAATTTTTGAAATTCTGATAATCCAGAAACCTTGCAAACAGACAGACAAGCAAAGAATATGTATATATATACACATATATATTTTATTCATAAACAAATTGTTTCATGCTTTTATGCAATCATCAGTTCATATCAGTTCATCATATCAGTTCATATATATATATATATATAAAAATATATAATATATCTGATACATTATTAAATTTAATTGAGTTTTGATTGTTTTCAAGTTAGTTTTATTTCTTAATACTAACCTTTTAAGATCTAAATATTTGTTATTTTCTATGAATACATTTAAATATATAATATATCGGGTTTTAATTATCGCAGAAAATTATAGCACATTACATGTTTTTAAGTTCTAAGATTTTCTACAAAATCGCAATGATATTTTAAAGATTTTAAGATTCGAAAATATCTCTCAGATTCTGTCTCATGCTCGGGGTCAGGTTCAGGTTCAAGGCTAGGTTCTAGTTTAGATTCAGGGCTAGGTTCAGGTTCATGATCAGGCTCAGGTTCAAGGCTGGGTTCCGGTTCAGGTTCATGAACAGGTTCAGGTTCGAAGCTAGGTTCAGGTTCATGAAAAGGTTTAGGTTCAAGGCTAGGATCAGGTTCAGATTCGACGAATATTATTTATACTAACCTTAATATCTTTTATACACCACTTTGATTCCTTTTATTTCTTTTATACTCCATTTTGATTCCTGTTATACTCCACTTTGATTCCTTTTATACTCCTCTTTGATTCCTTTTATACTGCACTTTGATTCCTTTTATACTCTACTTTGATTCCTTTTACACTAACATACAGTTTCTTCTATACTTCACTTTGACTTCTTTTTTACTCTACTTCAATTTCTTTTATACTTCGCTTTGACTTTTTTGTTCCATTTCGATTCCTTTTATTCTACACATTGATTCCTTTTAAACTGAACTACGTGGTAGGCGATAATATCAATATAATGAAGACTACTTTTTTATTTAAGTTTTAATTGTTAACAAGCTTTCTTCGAATTACAAGTCGACAAGTAATTAAAGAGAAGATTTTTTAATTTACAGCTTCTCTTTGTTTCCATGTTTTGTTTATTCATGCTGTTTAAAGCTGGATATAAATCAAAATTGAAATCAAAAGTCGTCTTTATTATATTGATATAATCGCCTACCACCGTACAATTTCTTTTACACTTGATGCTTTGATTCTTTTTAAACTCCACTGTGGTTTCTTATTTCTTTTGTGCAAAACTTTGGTCGTTTGTATACTCCACTTTGATTCTTGTATGTTAAACTTTAATCTTCTGCATTTGATACATTTGAATTTTAAAGTCTAATATTTATCTATTTAATGTATATTTTCAGTTAGAATGTCTGAAATTAACCTGATAAAACAGAAGGAAGGAGAGGAGAAGAATGGGGTTGATGATGAGCCCCAGGCTGCACAGCAAAGCATCGATTACGTGAACATGCTTCATTCACTGGATGAATCCATGCTTAAGGATCTATCTGACAAATCTGACATGTTACTCAGTATTATTAAAGGTGAACTAGTATTGTATTTCGTATGGCTTATTATAAGGTAAAAGATGTATACAGATTATTTTATCTCGTTCACTTTTCTTTCATACAATATTTGTGAGGTTCCATGAACATCGAACATATGTTAGTCTACAAAATTTTAAACTCTCTGGCAAATTTTGATTTTAAAGTAAGACCACTATATCGACAAGCTTATAACTTTGGTTTATAATTGGAGACCTTTATTTGGTTTGTTTTTGAATGAACATTCTTTTAATTGTATACTTGTATATTTAGAATATCCCAGAGTTCGAAGTAATGAAAGTACGAAACTTAAGAATCCTGAAGAAAAATTCCTGGAGGACTGGAAGAATATAAATATAGATTCAGAGTATATTGAGGAATCTGATTATAAAGAAGATGTCAAAGACCAGATTGTGGAGAAATGGGAGATTAAATCAGAGTATACGGAGGTATCTGATTTCAAAGAAAAAGTCAAAGAACAGATTGGGGAGGAATTGAACTGGAAGGAGTATACGGAGGTATCTGATTTCAAAGAAGATGTCAAAGAACAGATTGGGGGGGAATGGAACTGGAAGGAATATACGGAGGTATCTGATTTCAAAGAAAAAGTCAAAGACCAGATTGGGGAGGAATGGAACTGGAAGGAGTATACGGAGGTATCTGATTTCAAAGAAAAAGTCAAAGAACAGATTGGAGAGGAATTGAACTGGAAGGAATATACGGAGGTATCTGAATTCAAAGAAGATGTCAAAGAACAGATTGGGAGGGGAATGGAACTGGAAGGAATATACAGAGGTATCTGATTTCAAAGAAGATGTCAAAGAACAGATTGGGGAGGAATGGAACTGGAAGGAGTATACGGAGGTATCTGATTTCAAAGAAGATGTCAAAGAACAGATTGGGGAGAAATGGAACTGGAAGGAGTATACAGAGGTATCTGATTTCAAAGAAGATGTCAAAGAACAGATTGGGGAGGAATGGAACTGGAAGGAGTATACGGAGGTATCTGATTTCAAAGAAGATGTCAAAGAACAGATTGGGGAGAAATGGAACTGGAAGGAGTATACAGAGGTATCTTATATCAAAGAAGATGTCAAAGAACAGATTGGGGGGGAATGGAACTGGAAGGAGTATACGGAGGTATCTTATATCAAAGAAGATGTCAAAGAACAGATTGCAGATGAATGTAAAATTAAATCAGAGTATACAGAGGCAACTGATTTTAAAGAAGAAGTCGAAGACCTGATAGTAGATGATCTGAAGAACATTGTTAAAAAAGAACCAGAGGAAGAAATAACAGGTGAGATAATTTTTTCCTTTAAAGGAAGTTTTCGCCTAAAATGAAAGGAGGTATAGGCTTACGGCGAAAAATAAGCGCTTTTAATCGCTACTAATCTTATTTCTATCTCTTGCGTCTATAAGGAGAAAATAGTTAATAACGACTTATACTGGAGAACGTAACGTCCATACAAATTGAGAAAGTTGCAACATACGACTCGGATCGTAAAAAATCAATTTAATTTCAAACAAATCATTCAGACATTACAACCTACAGTCATCGATTTTTTTCGACTCATTCGTATTTTGTTAATATATCACAATATGTTTTATTTGTTGTATACAATGCACTTAAAACGCCAAAATAGTAGGCCGCTAGGTGTCTGCTCTTGATGCTTTTAATGAATATAGGTGGCAGAGACACCTAGCAGGAAAAAACGTCGTTGTAAGTGCATTGTATATAAAACAAATAACAAATATTATGAAATATTAACTTTATACAATTTTCTCCTTATAAATGCAACAGATAGAGGTAAGATTAGAAGCGATCAAAAGCGATTATTTATCGCAGTAAGCCTATACCCTATATATTCATTTTTCGCGAACACTCACTGTAATAAAAGGTCTTCACATCACATTAATCTAAATTATGCACATACCAATTCCAGTCCAACATTTTCTTCGCCGTATAGGCCTGATAATTATACTTGGACCTACTTTAGCCTGGTCATATCAATGTACTTGATAATTAGTTAATTAATTAATTCGTTTACTTGTTTTAGAATTAACCAGTGAGAGTGTGGCTGTAGGGACTGACTCCAATCATGATGCAAGCAAGTCTCAAGGAATGAGATATTCGTGTGATCTATGTTCTTATGAGAGTACTTACGAATCATTATTAAACCAGCACAAGATATGGATTCATGGTATTGTGGACTACCCTTGTGATCAATGTTATTATCAGGGCCCCAGCCAGAAACTTTTACAAAACCACATGAGTAGAGAACATGTTATGGCGGGGTACAATGGGGATCATTATAATCAGGGCACCAGCCAGAAACCATTAGTAAATCCCACTTTTAGAGAACATGGTATTGAGGGGTACCATGGTGATCATTATTATCAGGGCGCCAGTCAGAAACTTTCCCAGAACCACATGAGTAGAGAACATGGTATTGAGGGGTACCGTGGTGATTATTTGTATCAGGCCACTAGTCAGAAACTTTCCCAGAATCAAAGGAGTAGAGAACATGGTATTGAGGGGTATCGTGGTGATAATTATTATCAGGGCGCCAGTCAGAAACTTTCCCAGAACCACATGAGTAGAGAACATGGTATTGAGGGGTACCGTGGTGATTATTTGTATCAGGCCACCAGTCAGAAATTTTCCCAGAATCATAGGAGTAGAAAACATGGTATTGAGGGGTATCGTGGTGATAATTATTATCAGGGCGCCAGTCAGAAACTTTCCCAGAACCACATGAGTAGAGAACATGGTATTGAGGGGTACTGTGGTGATTATTATTATCAGGGCGCCAGCCAGAAACCAATAGTACATCTTAATAGTAGAGGAAATGGTACTGGGGGGTATCCTTTTGGCCACTTTTCTCACGGCACCAGTCATTAACTATCCCAGCATCACAGGAGTAGGGAAATTTGTACTGGTGGGAATTCTTTTGGTCACTTTTATCAGGGTAGCACTCAGAAACCTAAAAAAGCCAGTACAAGAATATTACGGAGTGACAAGAGGAAGGCATTGATTATCAGCGGGCGTTCTATCAGAGATTGTGATTTTAAGAGCGCCAGTGAGAAACGAGCAAAGAAGGAGAGGTTGAGAAATCTTGGTATTGAGTGGCATCCTTGTCCTTATTGTGATTTCGAGGGAGCCTGTGAGAATCATTTAAGGCAACACTTGCTTAGAATTCATGGTATTGGTAGTATAGTACGCTGAGCATACATAATATTGGAGGCCATCTTTGTGATCAGTGTGATTACGTTGGTGCCATGTTAAATGATATAAAACGACACCAGTTGCGCGCACATGGACATACTTGCGATCAATGTAAGTACGTTGGCGCCAAGTTACAAGATCTAAGAAATCACCAGCTGGAGAAACATGGTATTGGAAAATATCCTTGTGATCAATGTAATTACATTGGCACTGAGATTCAAGATCTAAAACAACACAAGCTAAGCAAACACTGTAATGGAGGGCATCCTTGTGATCAATGTGATTATGTTGGCATTGAAATACTACATCTACAAAAACACAAATTGAGAAAACATATTGTAATGCATCCTTGCAATCAATGTGACTATGTTTGCGCAAAAGTAGAAGAACTTAAACATCACGAGCTGAGTATACATGATATTGGAGGGCATCCTTGTGATCAATGTGCTTTTAAGGGCAGTAGTATTAAACAACTGAAGAAGCACCAGTTAATCATGCATGGAGTCCATATTAGTTAACATGTTTTCGCTTAACTTACAACATCTAACCAACACAACCTGGCATCTAAATGAAGTTTGTTGTGATAAATGTTTTTTATTTTTCAGAAAAAATGTTACAGCAGAGAATAGACACAGTTGTTTTGAGGATGTTTTTCTAGATCTCGTTTTAGTTCCAATATATGGGGAGCTCTACAACTACAGGTACATTAATATTTTTTTAGAATTAAGAACTTTAACAAAAAATTATTCTGCATTTATCAAATAGAATGCTGAACAATTTTGATTAAAGTTGATTTAATATTTTTAGAATTTCATTTTTTTTTAAAGTTCTCCTGAATTAGATATTATTTAAATTTTTTTAATATTAACACAAATAATATTACAAATACATTTTAGCTAGTTTTAGATATTTAATTTTTTATTTTTAGTAATTTGAAATAATTGATAAAGATTATGCCACAAACTCACAATTTCTAGTTTCGATATCTTTGCAACCTGAATTGATGTTTCAACTTTAGATTATTTGGTCTGACAAAATTCCTAGTTTGAACTCTGCAGGCTGCACAGCAAATTATCGATTACATGAACATGCTTCATTCACTGGAAGAATCCATGCTGAAGGATCTATCTGACAAATCTGACATGTTATTCAGTATTAGTAAAATTAGATTGATGCATGAAAATTGTAAGTTAATCCCGGTGTCTTGCATGGAGCGAACTCCCCCTAAAGTTTTAAAAGGCAATGTTATAACATTTTTCGATATTTATTTTGATCGAAAAAAACATTAAAAATTATCTTTGTCTTGATAAAATATTAACTTTGATAATTTAAAGGGAAGACGACATTCGAGAGTAAATAACTTTTTTGCCTTTACCCCCTTTAAATACATTTTATATATGTCAACTTATAAGTTTTAATGTTTTAACATGGCTTTTTATGTCTAACATTGTGTTGAAATGGTTAAAACTTTAGGGGAGGTGTTTACATGCAAGGGAGGTGTGTCCTCATGCACTACAGCGTGTATATTAATTTAATAATTTAAATGTTAATTTTTAAGGAATCTGAAACTCAGAGAAGTATGCATGGAGACGCCTGGACTAAAATTGAAGACGATATTAAGAAAACCATTTAAAATTATCTACAGGGTTACCCACAAAGGATGAGAATTCAGAGACGATTGAATAGAATTTATTCTGTCTGTTTTCTTATATTCACGATTCCCTGCAACTGTAAACTTTTTTGTTTATTTCCCAAATCATTACATAAGCCATTATATTACTATATCTAAGGCAGAATATATAATCTAACCTTGGGATCGTCATATTTTAAGAGTTTTCGGTTTCTTTACAGTCTCATCCTTTGTGGGTAACCCTGTACTTTGAAACATAACTAACTACACAACTAACTCGAACAATGATAGAAATCAAATCTACCTCGTAAATATTGCAAACATTTAAATCAATCACTATTGGAAACATATGAAAATGTTTGAAGTTTGTTATTTATCAGTATTATTCGTACCTCGATCCTTCCTTACTTAATCAATTCGTCATTTTAGATTGCTAATAAGTGGGAGTTTTTTTTTTCGACTTTCTACAAATAAATATTTTTTAATTTAATTCAAGGGGGGGGGGCAATCTTGTTAAATATGTGCGCAATGCGGGTTATTAGGTTATAAGAGGTAAATGTTATTTCTATTTGTATACGTCCCTGGTATGCCTAATGTTTGTCTAACAAGGAAATTAAATGGTGTCTAAATTGGCGGACTAATAAAGAGACTATATTAGTGATTAATCTATGTATATAAAGTAACCCCCTTACCGAATAACTGGATATTTGGGGAGTTTTCCAAAAACCTAGGTATTTGGGAAATTCCTCAAATTTCTGGGTATTTGGGGAATTCCCCAAATGCCTGGGTATCTTGGAAATTTCCAGTCATTTGAGAAATTTCCAAAATCTTAAAAATATACCACCCTCAAATATCTGTAGGTATTTGGGAAACTTCCTAGATACCCACTACCCAGGCATTTGGGAAATTCCTCCATAGTTGTAATCAATACAATTACTTTGATGCTAAAACAATACCAAATGTACAAACATGGTATTGGAAGCCATGCTTGTGATCAATGTGAATATGTTGGCCCTGAATTACAACATCTAAAACAACACAAGAGTTTATACAAGTGTAAGAGCAATTAGAGGAAGACTAAACGAATAATGTGAATTTTGTGAAAGTAGTAAAAGAGGAATTCATTAAGCAAGAAGTTCATTTGAATTAAATCTGAACCTGGCATCTACAGAGAGTGTGCCTACTGCCTCGTTTATTAAAAAAGATTTTATTTATTTTTAGAGACAATGATAAGTACGCAATGAATTTGAGGAAGGTTTTCTAGATTTCTTGTATCAGTTCCATGAAGTAGCTCTACAATTACAGGTATGTGAATTCCAATATTTATTATGCATAAGGAGTTTTAGATATTAGACAATTAGACGGTAAAAAAAATTATTCTGAATTTGTAAAATTAACAGTTGAAACAATTTTTGAGAATATCTTTCATAATCTGAACTATAGATGTTATTTTATGTTAGTTATTGTGTATACAAATAAGATCAAATACTATTGATCCAAACACTGAACTTCAAGGACCGGTATTAATTAATCTACATGTATGCATTGGTCACAACAGGACTCTAAGTCAAATTTTAGCCTAGAAATATTTTTTAATTCAAACTTTAGATATATGTTTTTTTATACTTTAATTCTCCATTTTACTTAAAAATATTTATTTTTTATTTGTTGTTATTTAATGTTTATTTAGAAGAGAATGTCTGAAATCAACCTGATGAAACAAAAGGAAGGAGAGGAGCAGAAGGTTATTGTTAATGAGCTCAATGCTGTTCAATTTAGTATGGACTCCAATAACATGCTTAAAGATCAAACTGTCAAAACTGACATGATGATTAGTTATATCAAAGGTGAAATTTTATATTTTATAGATTTCTTTTTCCCGTTAATATGTAGATTGTAGATTGTAGATTGTAGATTGTAGATAGATGGTAGATGGTAGATGGTAGATGGTAGATGGTAGATGGTAGATGGTAGATGGTAGATGGTAGAGGGTAGAGGGTAGAGGGTACACATGTGTCCTTAACTATGATTTAAAAAAAAAAAGTTCCAGCATAAGTTACTAAATATTTTTTGTTCATATACATCCAAAGATTAAATCCTGCAAGTTTCAAAATCCTAGCCGTACGTCCTGAGATTTTAAGCCAATTTTTATAATTTTTGCTTAAACTGTTAGACGCCGTCATATGTATTTTTTTAAACGATCATATCAAATGCTTTAAAAATTGTTCTAGTCATTTTCTGGTTCCTTAAAACATATATCTAGACCTTCGAAAAGTCAAAATCGGTTTAAAATTAAGACATTTAAACCCCTAAATGGTAAATCTTTGCTCTCCTCACAATTTAAAACATAATTAACAAAAATATGTTTATTTGTGCCTGGAATTGTAAACAACAACACACTTAAGGAGATTGTTAGAATACTTCTTATTGATCATCTCCCTCTTGTAACCTGCTCCAGTCCAAAGCTTGCAAGTTGGAGAAGATAGTTACCAAAAGAAAACAATGAAGTTTAACAGGTTGTCAAAGTTCTCAAAGACTTCAAGACCATCAAAGACATGTGCTTTGGAAAGGAAGTAAAGTCTGACTACAGAGTGGCAATCAAAGAGTTTGAGGCATCCTACAAACTATTGGGAATCAGTGTCACCCCCAAAGTCCATGCTGTCCTCGACCACATAGAAGACTTTTTTGTGCGTCAAAATGATGGACTAGGATTAGGCCGTCACTCTGAACAGGCCTCAGAGGCCGTACACAAAGACTTTACCAAGCCTTGGACTGGAGCAGGTTACAAGAGGGAGATGATCAATAAGGAGTATTCTAACAATCTCCTTAAGTGTGTTGTTTTTTACAATTCCAGGCACAAATAAACATATTTTTGTTAATTATGTTTTAAATTGTGAGGAGAGCAAAGATTCACCATTTAGGGGTTTAAATGTCTTAGTTTTAAACCGATTTTGACTTTTCGAAGGTCTAGATATATGTTTTAAGGGTCCAGAAAATGACTGGAACAATTTTTAAAGCATTTGATATGATCGTTTAAAAAAATACATATGACGGCGTCTAACAGTTTAAGCAAAAATTATAAAAATTGGCTTAAAATCTCAGGACGTACGGCTAGGATTTTGAAACTTGCAGGATTTCATCTTTGGATGTATATGAACAAAAAATATTTAGTAACTTATGCTGGAACTTTTTTTTTTAATCATAGTTAAGGACACATGTGGGTAGAGGGTAGATTATTATATGGTTATATTTTTAGAAGAACCTGGAGCTAAAACTGAAGAAGATGAAAGTGCAAATCACCAGAATCCTAGAGAAGAGAACCTGGAGGAGTGTAAGGAGATAAAGATGGAATCAGAGTATCCAGATACATCTAAATGTAAAGAAGGAGAACAACAGATTGTAGAAGATTTCAAGCTGGACCAACATGGTATTGGAGGGCATCCTTGTGATCAATGTGAATACGTTGGCTCTAGGATACAACATCTAGAACAACACAAGTGGGACCAACATGGTATTGGAGGGCATCCTTGTGATCAATGTGAATACGTTGGTGCTGAGTTAAAACATCTGGAACAACACAAGCTGGACAAACATGGTATTGGAGGGCATCCTTGTGATCAATGTGGATACGTTGGTGCCGAGTTGAAACATCTGGAACAACACAAGCGGGACAAACATGGTACTGGAGTGGATCCTTGCGATGAATATAATTATGTTGGAGCTGAGTTATATAAACCAAACTATAGCATTGGCTGGTATCCTTATCGTTTACGTAATCTTTTGGGCGCTATTCAGAAAATGCTGAAGATATACAGAGGGCATGAGTGTAATCAATGCAATTACATTGGGGCTGAGTTACAAGATCTAAAACAACACCAGCTGGACAAACATGGTATTGGTGGGCATCAATGCAATCAATGTGGATATGTTGGCTCTAAGTTTCAACTTCTTGGTCATTATAAGAGTGCACACAAGTTCGAGAACAAGAGGAAGGATATGGATCAGACTGGAGTCCATGCTAAGAGGATAAAGGAGGATGTAGAGAATATTGTGAAACTAGAGAAACAAGAAGGATTTATTAAACAAGAAGTTTATGTAAAATCTGAACCTGACATCTAAGGAGGTAAAAAATAAAGATGTTTTTTATGTTTTAGAGATAATGTTAAATCAGAGAACAGAAACAATTTATTTGAGGATGGTTTACAAAGTTTCCAGTCTTTTCTGAGATATAAGAAATCTTGGCCTTTCCGACTACAGGTATGTGAATTCATAATACAGAGTTACCCACGAAGAAAATTTTGTCCTTTTTAAGGAAAATTTAAAGGATTTGAACAGAAAGGAATAAATTAACCATTTATGCTAGCAAAGAATTAAAAGATTCCGGGGTCACCTCTGAATTTTCACATTTTTTCACCCTTTTCAAATTAAAATATTACCAATGTTTTTAATTATTAATAACCTTTTTTGACTTTTTTTTAACCAAAAATATAACAATTTTCAACTAAAAATAAAACCATTTGTGACTTAAAAATATAAACTTTTTCGACCAAAAATATAGCCAATTTTTGACTAAAACAACGATTTTTGACAAAACAATAACATTTTCGACCAAAAAAAGAACTAATTTTCATTTAAAATCTAATTATGTTCGACTCAAAATTAACAATTTTTTGACCAAAAATATAACCATTTTCAATTAAGTAGTAAATATATCATCTTTTTTGACTAAAAATATAAAACATTTTTGACTTAAAAAAATCTTATCATTTTCGACTAAAATTAAAACCATTTTCGACCAAAAATATAACCGTTCCAATATTTTTTTGCAAACTTGTAACCATTGTTAACAAAAATATAACTGTATTAAATCAAAAGTATACCATTTTCAACCATATTTTAATCAAAAATATAACAAACCTAAAATATAACCGTTTTTTAAACCAAAAATAAAACCATATTTTAACCAAAAATATAACCATTTTTTATAAGGACTAAAAGTATTTTTGACACCTATTGTTCGCAAAAATGTAAGCATTAAAACCATTTTTGTTAAAGTTAGATAGTTAAACACAAATTATTTATGAAAAATGTAGATTGTTCAAAAGTATTATATAAGAAAAAGCATAAAATACCAGATTCGGATCAAACATCCATAAAATAAAATATCTATATGTAAACGCTCAAAGCCTTTAGAATGAAAATAATGGTTTGAATGTTTGTTCAATCTTAATAATTTTTACGTGAAAATATTTTTGATTAAGAAAATGTTTATATTTTTGGTTGAAAAATGGTTTGTTTTAATTTTAGTTAAAAAAGTTCGTTGTATTTTCAATCAAAAGATGGTAATTTTTTTGATAAAAATGGTTATATATTTTGGCTATATGGTTTGATTTGTACTTTATTTCTGGGTATAGTTTCTCCGTACAAACTCCTAACCTTAGGGTACGTTGCAGTAAATATGATATTAATTTATTTAGATGAATTCTGCTGTGAGGAAAAATGCACATTTACCGGACCCAGTTAGTATTGGCATTTCCCACAAAGGATGACGCTTTCCTTATACTCATATTATTTCCTGCAACCTTCAACTTGTTTCTTTCTTTGTCAAATCACTGAATAGCCATTAAAAGACTATATTCAGGATTGATCGTTATTAACTTATTTTAAGTCTTCTTTACAGCCTCATCCTCAGGGTAGTACTGTAGCATCACGACTCCTTTCTTCTTAACTTTAGAGACTTTAACCTTCATTTTGGGAAATCCCTGACATGCATCAGTTCATCCCCCCATAATTGTATAACACTTGCCGTTGTTTAGAAAAGTGTTTGAATGGAAAAACACGATTGATATGTTTTAATGTTAAGTATCAAATGTTATGATTTGAAGAAATGTTCAGTTTAATAATCGGAAAGGAAGACGACATTGGAGAGTAAATTACTTTTTTGTGGATTACCCAATGAAAATACAATTTTGAATTGAAAGCGCATCTACCTATACAATTTGATATTTTTTTCTATGTTGAAAATTACGCGGGATAAACTGATGAACGACACAATCGTCTGCACTCACTTATTAGATTAAGCGCCCCTTTTGAGAAAGTTACTGCGGTGTTGATTCAAAGATTTCAAACCAAACCAAATAATTTCGTAAATATGAAACTTAAATCAATCAATAAAGTTTCTAAGAAAAGATGTGAAACAAATTGTTAAAAGGTTAAGTCATGTTATTGGAAACACTTAAGTATTTATTAGCTTGAATAATGTATTACTTTGTTAGCAATAGTACGTCATTATTTGTCGATTAGTTCTTGTATAATTAAATTTTTAAATTATTCTCCAGCCGGTATTGTAGACTGCACTGTCTGACTGCAGGCATCTCTAATGATTTGTAAAAGCTTATGGAGGCATGACGTAATGAGTTAAGTTTTACTCTTAATTCTAAATCTAGAGTCTGTCCTAGAGAACGATTTTTGGACCCCTCCCCCTCCTATCAATTTTGTACATGACTAAAATTATTACTATGGTGATGATATATTTTTTTAATGCCGATCCGGATCGTTTAGTTTTGTAAGAAAATTAATCCAATGGATCCGTATTCTTGCTCCGCTCTGTTCAAAATCAATCCAATGATTTCGGATTTTTCCAGTTAAAACAAAAAGGAAATCCATCGAATCCGGATCCCCATGAACTGACTAGTTAATTCCTAATATTATTGTACATAAAACTCTATTTCAGATAATTGTAAAATGGTTTGATCTTAAAGTTGTAAAGATTAAGAATGACGACATCTCATCATGAATATGATTATGATTTTATCCCTCCCTCTGAGGCCCCAGTGTTCTCGCCTAAACCAGAGGAGTTCAAGGATGCCCTGGCATACTTCGATAAGATAAGGTTTGTGAACTTTAAGGCGAACTTTAAGGGAGTTTATTGTCGTAGTAGGCTTCCTGGACGCTTCGCATATCTCTTTCTTGAAATAGTTTTAATTTTTCCCGTCTTTAAAACTATTTCTTGTGTACACTTTAAAAAGAATTACATTTATTATTAGATTTCACTGTTTTTATGTTTTAGCAAGTAAAATTTCTCGTAAAAAAATTAGGAATACATTTTTTTTGATTAGTCTGTTTCTCTAGAGTCAATAATGGTTTAGCAGATTTGTCTATATGTTGGATAAAAACACACAGAAATGCTTAAATTAGTTATATGTAGGACACAATTTTGTCCTTGATAGTCTTTGTTTAATTTAAGTGGAGTTATTCTTCTTTTTGGTGAGGAGTTGCAGATATCTCTTGATTTATTATTGACCAAGTTTGTTCTATATTTAGGAAGATAGCAGAGAACTATGGTATCTGTAAGATTGTTCCTCCTGAGGATTGGAAACCCCAGTTTGCTGTGGATATTGATAAACTCAAGTTCACCCCCAGGATTCAACGATTAAACGAATTGGAAGCTCACACAAGGTCCAGTATTTTTATTACAAAGTATTGTTTTTAAGAACCTTGGATCCGTCCATAGTATTAACATTAGCGTGACCCACCCTGAGTAAAAACACTTTATAGTAGATACGTTCCTGAACATTAAAATCTTATTTCTTTTTTTTTTAACTGGATTATCCATTCAAACATTTTCGCCCCTCTGCAAATTATTCTTAGTTTTTGTAGTTAAAATATTATAGGATAAAGCTGAATTTTCTTGATCAAGTTGCAAAGTTTTGGGAGCTGCAAGGATCTTCATTAAAGGTAAAAATAAAATGTTAAGGAGTTTTTATGTCGAATAATAGAAGATAAAATAAAATAAATAACAGTTTTAAATTGGTTTTATTCTCGTTTTGTTTCTTGAAGGATGTAAATTTTTAAACCCTGAAATATTTAGATTCCTATTGTTGAGAAGAGAGCCCTCGACCTGTTCACCTTGAAGAAGTATGTCCTCAAGGCCGGTGGGATGGCGAAGGTAACCTCCGAGAAGAAATGGGGAGCAGTTGCCACCACAATGGGATACAGTCCTCTCAACGCTGCTAAGATAGGAGCACTACTGAAGTCTCACTATGAGAGGATCCTCAACCCCCTGGATATATTCGAGAAAGAGGAGGCGGCTAAAGCCAAGGATGAGTCGGAAAGGCAGCGGCAGGAGCTGGAGAAGCAGTTGAAGGAGGAGAAGAAGGGGCGGATGAATGCGAAAATGTCCAAGACGGAGAAGGCGGAAGACGATTCCAAGATGTTCTCCAAGGAGCTAGCCAGGTAGTAGAAATTGCATCCCTAAAAAAAAGAGAAAAATACCAGACATAAATAAACGATATTTAATTTTTTTTTAGTATTAAAATGAACAATAAGGAAGACTTCGTAAATAGTAAAAAATTCGAGAAATAAACAAAAGAGCATCTTGAATTTTTAATTCAGGTTTTGTAGCGGAATCACCAAAATGGTTTATTATTAAAATTCACAACTCACAGTTTCGGATAGAAGAACATTGATTTATTATTTATAAGTACATCAACAATCATCCTGTTAGTTAATTAATGTATTTTATTTTAGGTTACAGTTCTATGGTGCTGGTCCTAAGCTGCCAGGAATGCCAACCCAGGATAAAATGGAGAAAACAAGAGGAGTTAAACTAAACTTTGAATATGATCCACTCGCTAAGTATATGTGTCAGGTAACTTTATTATTAAATATTATTTGATCTTGAAGTTGAAACAAGATAGATAGATATCATTATTATATATATTTTGTTACCCGCCATTTTTATAAATTACTAGCTGAAGTGCCTGTGGAATTTTTATTTTTGAATTTACATGAAAATAAAATTTTTAATTTTAAAAAATTTGATAAAAAATAATATCGATTTTTAGCCTTTTTTACTCCCCGGGAACCCATGAGTTCCAACATAAAAGTTCAGCCTATTCGGTCAAGCTGTTTGGGCAGCTATAGCTAACATATAAATATATATGAGCGAAGAGCTTTATTATATAGAAAGATAAAAAAGTGAATTAACTGTTAAGAACTGTGGAAAAGGCGATGTTGAAGAGAAAATGTTGCTCTGTGATGGTTGTGACGATTCATATCATACCTTCTGTCTTATGCCACCCTTAGCAGAGATACCGCAGGTACATTACACCCCACCCCCTCCCCCTCTTGCAGATCATACCATCTGTCTTATGCCACCCCTAGCAGAGATACCGCAGGTATATTCACCCCCCCTCTTCCGGCACCCATCCCTCTCTTACAGATCAGATTCCCTGTATGGAATGGTTTGTTCAAGAAGGGCAGCACTAGAACTTTTTTTAAAACAATTAAAATGATTTTAAACATGGGCCGGGGTTACCGGAACAAGTAGACATGAAAATCCGCAACATTTTTTTGCTATTATTTTAATTGTACTAAACCATAGGCTTTCAGATGAAGTTTAGCCAACAAAAGTCAAGATTAAAGGGACTGTAATCGTAATTTTTATTGACCCTCCATGCAAAGATAGCAATGCCCGATTTACAACGGTACCCTATAAACCTTTGACTGTCTATCGAGTAGATTATCATTAACAATCAACCTACAGACGAAGTACAACGACAGGTTGAAATACAATAAAAACAGGTTTGAGCTCCTTCACTTGACCTGGTCTATATGGGATCTAGTGGTTCAGTTCTGGCCTGAATTTTAGGATTCAGTGTGTATGCCAGAAAAGCATGGATACTAGGGGATAAATTAAGGAGATGCTTATAAAGCACTTACGGAAAGCTGTACACACCTCCGCAGATTTTGTTTATTTGTTAAATGAGGTTTATAGAGCTCTGTGTGTTAAACCGGTGTACGCTGCGCTTGAGTACAGTGTGAACTTAGCACATCTTATCCGTTACTTACTTGCGTCCCTTGAAAATATAGACTATTTACATTTAAAGCGGTTTTTAAACATTCGAAAGTTAATTTTTGCAAACTATTTCTTAAATAAACAACAGCCTATAACCAAGCGGTTCAGAAGATTAAGAAGGATATCTTTGTCATCCTTGATTAGTCAAAGGTTCCGAGGGTACTGTTGTGAATCGGACATTCTTCCTTATAAATGGAAGTTCACTAAAAATTACACGTACAGTCTCTTTACCCTGTTAACATTAAAATACAAGCAAACTAATGTTTAGGGGGACTGGAGATGTCCCAAGTGTATACTAGCCGAGGTGAGTAAACCCATGGAGGCCTTCGGGTTCGAGCAGGCACAGAAGGAGTACACCCTCCAGAGCTTCGGGGAGATGGCGGACCAGTTCAAGTCAGACTACTTCAATATGCCCCTGCATCTTATACCTATGAGTCTGGTGGAACGGGAATACTGGAGAATATTAGAAAATATAGGTACAAAGGACAGGACAGGACAGGACAGGACAGGACAGGACAGGACAGGACAGGACAGGACAGGACATTAAAAGAAAGGTCAGAACCGGATTTTTTTAAATTTTCCCCTTAGAAGTTCCTTAAAGAATGTTTTTTTTGTTGTTGCTTTTTTCTGAATTTTTTATATACGTTGAGAGACATTTTGAAAGTCGTCATTGATCTTTGAAAAAAAATTTCAGCAATTAATAAAAATCCCTAGTCCTGGCAATTCTAAAATATGGTCTGCCTTTTTTTGTGCTTCTAAAATTGTCAAGAGATAATTAGAATTTGTTCAGATTTCACTGTATCAGATAAAACTAAAATTCTCTTTACGTCCAATATTTATTTGTCATTTTTAAAACAACAATGGGGGCAAACCACATTATGGAAATCTTTTAAGTTTGCACGACAGTTAGTGATTCAAAATGTTGTCATCAGACACTAAAAGTACGTTGACATTAAAAGTATGTTTATTATGAAGATGAGGATGTTATGGTTGAATATGGAGCAGATCTGCATACTATGGATCATGGATCAGGATTCCCAACCTTGGGATCCAAACATCTTAGGCAGATAATCCCGTTCAATCCAATTGTTAAACATTGTTTTCTTGTTAAACAATTCTAACGCCGGACAATATTAATTAGGGTCAATCAATTAACATGTTTTTAACAAAAAATCTAAACTTTTTCATTAATCTTATAGGTATTTAAAATGGGTGGAAATTGCACAAATAGAATTAATGGATTGGAAAATATCTTAAATCTTAATGATTGAATGAAATAATGTAATTTAATAGTTTAGATTGTTATAATATAATAATAATTGCCAACAAGAATAGTTTGAAGAAAGGGTAATTGCCAACAAGAATAGTTTTAATAAGGGGTAATTACCAACAAGAATAGTTTTAATAAAGGGTAATTGCCAACAAGAATAGTTTTAATAAAGGGTAATTGCCAACAAGAATAGTTTTAATAAAGGGTAATTGCCAATATGAATATTGTTATTAAAGGGACTGTAGGCGTAATTTAAAGTAACTCTCCAATGTAAAGTTTATGTTTGATCAACAAATTTACCCTTTAAACCTTTGACTGATCAAGACTTATTCTTATTAATCTACAGGAACACTTAAAATTGTGAAACACTTGCTTTGGAAGGTGTTTTAGATATAAGAAATATTAATATTTACTTTCTAGAAGTCGCAGAAAATAAATATTCACATTTGAACTTTTGAAACCCGTGCTCTCTGGCCGTGTAAATATGGCATTGTCATCTAGGTATAAAGGGTCGCTTGAAAAATATATTTAAATAAAATATAAATTAACTGAAGTATTGAACTGAAATATCTGCAGTGAGGATGATGTAGATTATGCTAAGGCCGAATGGAATCTTAATAATCTCCCTGTTGTTGCAAACTCGATACTTAAACAGATAGATATTGATATCTCAGGTATTAGAACTTTTTTGTTGGTTGTTGGGGTGCACTGGGATTTGATCTATAACCCTTTTGATAAAAAGGGAATCTGACCTAAAAGAATCAGACCTATATTGGACTTTGATCTAAAACATTTTTTTTTTATCAAATTCCCACTTTTTCCGGAAAATGTGGAATTTGTTCTCACTGAATAATAATGAAAATGTTTCCAAAAAGTGTTGAATTAGATCTAAAACATGTAGAATTAAGTCTAAAATGTGCTAAATTTGATCTATAATGTGTAGAATTATATTTAAAATGTGAAGAATTAAGAGTCTGTAATGAACAAAATAGCATCTTTAGATCAGATTCTACATACTTCAGGTCCAATTCTACATATTTTAGAGCAAATTCCTAATTATTGGAGAAAAATTCAGATGAAATTCCCCACTTAATGTTCATGAAAAATGTCATTCGAAAAAGAATATTTTAGATCAGATTCCACATTTTTAAATCAAATTCCAAAAAATTTCGAAAAGTACGGACTTGGATCTAAAAAGAATTAAGATTAATTTCCATGTTTTTTAAACTAAATTCTCATTAGATCAGATTACCCTTAGATCAAATTCCCTTTAGATCAAAAGGTTTCTAGATCAGATTCCTAAACAGGGTTGTGGGAACTCAGATTTAACGATTTGTCATTTGTATTTATAATTCTTTTTATGAAAATCAGGATCCGTAACCGGGGACTTATATTTTGAAGCCGGGTCCGGATTCTATGTTTCAATTACAATGATATCTTGACTCACTGAGAAAGACTGATATACAAAAAGAAAATAGAAAACTTGATTTAAATAGAAAACTAGCTTTTAATTGAAATTTGTTTAAATGGAAAACTTTTTAAAATTGAAACTTGTTTAAAATGGAAAACTTGTTTTAAATGGTAAACTTGTTTTAATAGAAAACTTGTTTAAAATAGAAAACTTGTTTTAAATGGAACATTTGTTTAAAGGGAAAACTAGTTTTAAATGGAAAACTTGTTTAAAATTGTTAACTTGTTTTATATGGTTAACTTGTTTTAAGCGAAAACTTGTTTTAAATGGAAAACTTGGTTTAAATGGAAAACTTGTTTTAAATAGCAAACTTGTTTTATATGGAATAGAACTTATTTTAAATATAAGACTTGTTCTTATAGCAAAGCTTGTATAGGAATGAAAGTTCCATGGTTGTATGTCGGTATGTGCTTCTCTACATTCTGCTGGCATGTCGAGGTACGGACTACGCAATTACGCTACAATAAACAATATACATACATAATCTACTATTTGGGGGGCTTCACTAACTTTTTTAGATTTCAAAAGAGATTAAAAAGGCGAAATTTTCAGCTCTCAAATTTTGAGATTGTCCTGGTTTGCCTAGGGAAAGATTTAAAATTCTAAGTTTTCATTCCTCAAAAGTTTTCACCTGCGGCACTCCTCGTTACATATGCTTTCTAATAGCAATAAAAAATGTGAATGCCCCAGTGGCATCTTAGACCCCCCCCCTTTCACTCTCGTAAACCATATTTTCACTTCCCTAGGTGGTGGGACTCAGCCCCCTTACCTCTCCCCCACACCCTGTATACGCCCCTCATACATACATCTAGATTATAAACATGAATATTACAGGGGAAGTTCTGTGAAGTGGGATTGTCTGGGGCCAGGAATAAAACCAGCAAATTAAATAAATAAATAACGTATAAAATATTTAGGACCATTGGACCCCGAGTATAAACTACCTGCATTGGGGTGAACCGAAGACCTGGTACGGGATTCCTGCTAAGTACGCAGAGAAGGCCGAGGAGGTTATGCGTAGCAGTGCTAAGTACGTTCTTGAACTTAAAAAATATATTCATATAAAACAATAATCAATGTTTGTCTGGGTGTTTGTTTGGATGTTAGATCATAACACAGGAACCCCTGGGAATTTTCTCAGTCTGGATTAACAAATTTAGCTAAGTGGGTTTAATTTTATAAGGAAAATTGGGTTCCCAAGCTAGTACATATATAAGAAATAAGAAATAATAGAAGATCTGAAATCAGATTGGCGAAATCTGAATATATTTTTGGTCTGAAAACAAGGACTGGGGTATATGAACATTGGGCAATCGCACACAAAAAAAAATCGGGAACGAACAACGACGGATACGTCTAAACTAGTAATATTTATGCCTAGTAGTGCGTGTGAATTAGTTGCCGGGTTCAGACAATTTTTTTCTAATGAAAAAGAAGGGAATGAAATTGTTTTTTTTATAAGGCGTTAAATTTTTTTTTAGGTTCTTATGGGTGGGAAGATGTGACCCTTTCAAGTTTAATGTTATGCAAAAACACTTTTCATTTCCCTCCATTAATATTTTTCTAATCAAAAAGAATATGTGAATGAAGTGGTTTGGTAGAAAAGAACATATTTATACCACGTGTTAACCCTTTTCAGACTGGGAGAGTGGGAAACGTGAGCTTTTATAACCCCCTTTCCCCTTCTCCTCTTGTCTATATGGGGGGAAAATATGCCTGCTCAATGAAATCAATGGAATAAATAACATAAAATGTTTGTAGAGAACTGTTTGAAACCCAACCTGACCTTCTTCATCATATTGTGACGACCATGAACCCTAATGTACTCTCTGCACACGGTATACCCGTATACAGGTCAGTCATCATTAAAGAGACTCCATTCATAGAAAGCAATGCCCGATTCACAACGGTAACATTTAAAGCTATGTCGGATTGGTCTGATCCAGTATGAATTAAATATCAATGTTTACAATTTTGTAAACTGATTATTTTCAATTGTGGCTTCACTACAAAAGTGAGTTGCACATTTCTACTGTAGGAAAACATACAGGAATTATCGGAATTGGACACTGTTACAACTAGCAAAACGGCAATATCTTCCTTATTATTGATCAGATCAAGATTTTAAGGGTACCGTTTACCAATGCTCATTGCTTTCTGTGTATTGCCATGTCGAGGGCCACTTGAAATTACGCCGAACAGTCCCATTAACAGGAGATACTACGGCGCTATCTTTCTGTGCGCTGGGAAAATCAAGCATTAATTCTTAAAAATGTATAACGTCTAATAGATGCCACAGTGGATCTCAAAAAGTCAAGAATAAGAAATCAACTATTGTCCAAAACTTATCTAGTTATAAAAACTTTTTTCAAATATATAATAAACTGCTCATTTTAGGATGGACCAGTACGCGGGAGAATTTATCATCACATTTCCCAGGGCGTATCACGCCGGGTTCAACCACGGATACAATATGGCGGAGGCGGTTAATTTTGCTCCGCCGGACTGGCTCGAGATCGGGCGTAAATGTGTTGAGCACTACAGCCTAATGAGAAGGTTCTTATTTATTCTTAATGTACTTTTTGTGGATCAAAAGGTTTTAATATGGCGGAACAAAGTGGGACTTATTTTGTTAGGGTTTGAATATGTTTAGAAATGGTTTTTGTCATGCTTGAAATGAAAAATATTTTTTAAGATTAAAAATGTGAAATTCAGCAAATTTATCAATAAAAAGATGAACTATAATATTTTTTGAATAATTCAACACAATGTTATTATTATATAAATCTTTATTGGTTCTATACGACACAACATCAAAATTAACAGTAAAACAAAATAAATAGGGTTTCGCATAGAATAAGTTATTTATATATCGCAAAATGTGTATGTAGTTGGTGATAAAGACACATTTTTAAAAGAAAAAATCTTGTTAAATTCGGGTTAAAGCAAAAAAAAACAGAAAAGGACATTTGAACGTAAATAACATGATCAGCATACGCGTACATGGGGGAAAGTTGTAAGCAAGATGGTTTAATTTTCAACACAATGTATATTGTACAATCGTAGTGATTATAGTTGCGGCTAATAAAACAAAATGATAAAAAAATGGGAGGTAAAAAATAAAAAAAATATTATTCCTTGTTAAATTTATTATGAATTTTTAGGTTCTGTGTGTTTTGCCATGATGAGTTGATCTGCAAGATGGCATCACGCCCAGAACAGCTGACTCTCCAGGTTGCTGCTGTTTGTTACAAGGTAAGATGGTTACAGAACAGCTGACTCTCCAGGTTGCAACTTTATGTTACAAGGTAAGATGGTTACTTAAACAGCTGAAAACAAATGTTTGCAGCTGTGTGTTACAAGGTAAAATGGTTACAGAAGAGCTGACTCCAGGTTTCAGCTGTTTGTTACAAGGTAAGAAGGTTACAAAACAGTTGACTACAGGTTGCTGCTATTTGTCACAAGGTAAGAAGGTTACAGAACAGCTGCATCTTCATATTGCAGCAGTTTCTTATATGGTAGAATGGTTAAAGGACAGCTGACTATCCTGCTGTTTGTTACATGGTAAGATGGTTACTGAATAGCTGACTACTGGTTACAGCTTTATATTAAAAGGTAATTTGGTGACAGAACAACTGACATGTGGTTCTAGCTGTATGTAATAAGGTAAGATTATTACAGAACAGCTAAATACTGTCTAAATCAGCATGTTGCAAGTTAAGATTGTCACAGAACAGCCGATAAACCATTTACAAAATATCATGTTCATAAATATCTGTAAACAAGGTAAGGTGGTACTAGACTGACAACTGACTACGTCTGTATGATAAATCTATATTTAATATATAAACAAAATCTTTAGAAAATTTATTCCAGGACATGTTGAAGATGGTAGAGACGGAGAGAGCCCAGAGAGGAGAACTGGTTGAGGGAGGAGTTCGCGCGGCAGAGAGAGAAGCTTTTGAGCTTCTTCCTGAAGACGAGCGCCAGTGCGCGCTCTGTAAAACAACCATATTTATGTCCGCGCTCACTGTAGTGAACGGTCGGGATGATCAGGTAGAATGAATGTTTAGAAAACAATATTTTACAAATTAAGAAAGATCTCGAGAAAGGGTTTCAAGATTTATTTATTTTGACTGCCTGTTAACACGAATGTTTCCCAGTTATCTACTCCTTCCACCAATCCATCTTTTACATTTTTAATAAATTCTGGATTAATGACTTAGCATGACATGTGCATTGAATAGTTTTATGTGCGAGTAGAGGTAACGTGTGCAATAGCCCCATCTACCATTGACAGCCATCTAAATAATATATCCTCATGCTTTTAGGGATTCTGTTTAAATATGCTCTTTCTAAACTATGAAATTTGTTCAGGAGATCGTTTGTCTCCGGCATTTCAAGAGTATGGACGTAAATCCGTCACAGCTTATACTCAGATACAGGTATGTACTGATTGATGTACTGTATGAACTCTAGGTACACTATGGAGAAACTAGCTGTATTACTAATGTACTGTATGAACTCTAGGTACACTACAGTACTTTGAATTGGCTGAAATACTATTGTACTTTATGAACTCTAGGTACACTATGGAGGAACTACCTGTTAATCCTAATGTACTGTATGAACTCTAGGTACACTACCGATGAACTAGCTTTATTACTAATGTACTGCATGAACATTAGGTACACTATAGATAAAATGGCTGTAATAATAATGTACTGTTATGAACTCTAGGTACACTATGGATGAAATGGCTGAAATATTATTGTACTTATGAACTCTAGGTACACTATGGATGAACTGGCTGAAATACTATTGTACTGTATGAACTCTAGGTACACTATGGATGAACTGGCTGTATTACTCCGTGGATTAAAGAACCACGCTGAGTCGTATGATACCTGGACCGGAGAAGTTAGATCAGCTCTAGATGCTAGAGGAGAGGAGAGACTAGAGTTTTCAGTTCTCAAGGAGTTCTATTCAAAGGTTAGTAGAGATGTAAGCTGTAAAATATAACCAGAGGCCGAGTTTAAAGAATTTGAACCGCGTTGCTGAATTGCCAATAGCCGGTTCCAATTGAGCCCTGGCACAAATCTCGAAACCTGTATTGAAATACCTTCTACCAACCATGTTTGAACCGCGACTTCATATTCTTTAAATTCGGCTTCGGTTTTTTTTCAGAATTGACGTTACTCAGCTCAATACCCCAACTCCTCATCAAATCTCCTTTCTCTTCTCACAGTCCTACCCGCTTTCTTACTTGTCTCATCATTACATTTAATTTAAAAAAAGCTTTATTCTATTCAATTAGGAGCAATTCCTTAACTTTGGTTGATAATAATGATCCTGTATACCACTTGGGAGAAAATATTGATTGATTGATTGATTGATGAATTGCTTAGGCTCAGGAGAAGAAGTATCCAGGAAGTGAGCTGCTCCTGGCTCTACAGACTGTGGTGGAGGAAGCGGATAAATGTCAGATGGTGGCTCAACAGCTCTGCAGTACTCAGGGAAAGGTAAGTTCTATTGGGCTAGGGTTTAAATTTTCTTGAATAATCATTTGTTTTTTCACTGAATTTGGAAAAATTAATGAATAAAATTAATTTAAAAAAGGTTAACCTGCCAGCCGATGTCGATTTTTCTATATGGAATAAGATGCTATTAGAGGCAGATTTTATCTCTTTACTTTTCGGTTGTAATAGGCGTACACTGTAAACTGTTCATTGTTCACCAAGATTATTATTTATCTAGATGTTTATCATTATTATTAATTTATTGTTAAAGGTTCGGACAAGATTGGGAGCTGATGCTAAATGGAGGTTAACGGTGGAGGAGCTGGAGCTCTTCGTCAATCAGTTGGAGACATTACCCGCCAAAGTTTCTAAACAGGAGGTATGGTACAGGGTGTCCCTAAGAAGTATGATTGAAAGTTTTTTTTAACTAGATTATCTAGATATATATATATATAGATAGATAGTAAGATAGTGCATTTATTAGTCTCATTTTTGGTTTCTGGTTATGTTACCTAGTTGTATCTATGAAGGGGGTTTCACGTTTTACATTTTTATATCCATATCCTTTATTTCCACTGACCATGAATACGTTTGGTCTGCTGAAAGTGCGTATTGCAAGGTTGTCCTTTAATAAAAATATTAACAAGCTCACAATTAAAATTAATCATCAGTTATCACAAAAATATGTTTACTAGATTGTAAAAGTGATAATTTATTATTTATTGTGACCAGCCCCCCCCCCCCCTCCTTCCTTCTTGTGAAAATGGGCCTGCTATCGTCAAACAAAATTCTTTAGGAAGAGGTTTTTTAACCCTATCCATTAATGTGAATAAGGAATCCACATGTTTTAATTTTTCATTTGTATCTCCAAAAAAAAGGATATTGGACCATTGGGGTCTTTTCAGTTTTAAATATCTAAATTTTACTCAAATAAAATTTTAATTGAAAAGAATATTTTTTGTCTGAATAAATAGTAAAATAGGTTTATAACATATATTCTTTTAACCTCCATTTTTTTACCGTAAAGTAGTTTCTCATTGAAAGCTTTTTCTTTTCAAACCAAAAGAACGTTTGAGATCTCGAACTAAAACTTTGATTTTATTTTTTTTAAATTTTTCAGTACCGCATAAATTATAAATTCTTTTTTGAAATCTAGATATTTATTTACGTATCATTTATCGTTTACAAGATTGTTGAACATATGAATTTATCACAAAAGTTTATTAACGAGTT